>NW_015661872.1:186751-223448 GCF_001515625.1 Sinocyclocheilus rhinocerous | reverse complement strand
AGTTTGGTCCCATCATGCTAACGTGACAGTCAGGATTCATGCAGCTGTAAGGTTTTCTTTTTCTTTTGTTTTTACTCGCGATCTTTACAACACGCATTACATTACGTATTTCATGGCACACTCGTTTTATGCGTATTTGGCGCCACCTATTGTTGTGGGTGTATTATTGACATGTCAAAGTCTAGACCCTGAATATAAGACGAACGCGTTTTTTCAGATGTATTTCCAAGAAAAAAACATTGTCTTATATTCGGGTCAATACGGTATTTAAATGTGTATACTGCGTGTAAGGGGTGGTACAGTACCAAAAATGGCAGTTCGGTATGTACCTCAGTTTTGAAGTCATGGTTTGGTATGTTTTTGGTACAGTAAGAGAAGCAAAACCAGGTTTTCCAAAATTTTCCAAAACCAAAATTTTCGATACTAATATCTGTATCGTTATACCCCTAGTATAGGTATATTATTTATTTTTTATCTAATTTTTCAATTGTTTTGATTTTCAGTTTAATACATTTACATTAGTGAGTAATGGTGGTAAATAATCAACCTCAGTACTGACCAAAATGATTCTGATTTTTTTTTCATAATCAAACAGCTCCTAGTTAAAAGCAGTCATGTGACCAGACAATCGTCCTCCATCACAAGATTCATGTTCTCTTACCACTCAATCATTCTAATATATTCCAACCTATTGACACCACACACACATGCGTACCCACACAAACACACTTATTCATGCATGAAGGGGCACATATTTATTCACGCACACATGCGTGGACAAGCTGAGGCATTTGGGCCGAAATGAGTCAATAGGTGAATGAATAATTGAATAAATGAATAAATGTGTGCTAATAAGGGAGACGTTGTATTGATGTAAGACTCATGGGAAATCAGATGACTTGTTATGGGCGTTTTAATTGTTGTCAGATTTCAAACAACGGTCAACCAACGCTGTCAGCAGTTCACCAAAAAAAAAAGTTACCGGTCACTCCTGCATCGCCTTGACATGGCAAGACTGGAAGGTTCTCGGGGGTCCCGACCCATGACCCTTTACCCTACGGCTCCTGGGTGTTGTTGACATTGCCTGGTGAACAACTGAGGGAGAGCAAGAGAGAAAGAGAGAGAAGAGTCCTCGGAGGGAGACACTGTGGATGAATAAGGAGTAGATCAAAGCTGAAGATAAGCCCAGAGGTCACGACCCCTGCTGGGGCGGCTGTCAGGAGGTGTAAAGGATACAGGATATGCTGTGTAACACAGGTAATGTTCAGCCACACACACACTTCTATTAACGACTCATCCGTCTCTGGAATATGTGCGCACCGGAAGATCCCGCCATGAACACACACTCGCACGTTGATTTATTATCGCGACACTCAGGGAATGGCAGCCGCAGTGAGCGTTTAATTCTGATGGATGGAATGCACAAGGAGCGAAGCGCTTTAAAAATGGATGTGTGTAAACAAAGGAAAGGCATCTCCTGCTTTATGGACAGGAGAGAGGTCAGTCGTCCTTCCCAACGGATGCTGTGATTTTCCCTGATAATACACAACAAATTCAGCTCAATGAGGAGTGATTCAGTTGCTGTAGTTAATATTAAAGACAAAGAAATCTAAAGCTTAATCAAATAAACTGCTTTTATATGCTATATTTTTTTTATATGACTCATGTTGCACTACACAGATTTTTGTCCAATCAGATGCTCTATGGAATGAGAATGTCCCGCCCACAAGCAGCTGCAGCTGACTAGCAAGAAGTAAATCATAAATCATGAAGTATCATGTAATGGATCATGTAATGGTACTTCCCCTCTTGGGAAGTATCTACTTATGAGTTTGGAGATCATAATTATGACATAATCAAGTGATTTTGGTCTAAAAATTGACCATTTGGAATTGATCTCGTTTTTACAGAGCCCCTAAAGGGACATGGTGATAGAAAGAAAAAGCTGGGAGAAAAAGTTATATATTTCATAACTATTTCAATGCATTTGTAAGTGAACACAGAACGTTTCTTAGAGGGATGCAAAAGCACTGAAATATACATTTTCCTCCCATCTCATATTTTTTTCCATTACCATTTCCATACATTTTCACTTACAAAATCAGAATCTTTGAGCAAAAAAAATGAAGTGCAAAGGATGTACATTTAATATGTAATTGATATTCTTTCTGTGTATTTTATCATTCATGTACTGCCCCTGGGAATGATGGGAAATGTAGTCAAAATGATGTCTGACTCCTCCTATCTAAATGAGTAATATTTTCTGGCAAGCTTTATCGCTATATTTCATCAATGGTACACAAAATGCATGCAAATTAAATTGTACTAACAACACTCATAATTACAATTTATAATCAACAATTATTTACTTCCGTTAGAATTTTACGAATGTGCCCAATTCAGAAAGTCAGAGCTTTAAAAAATCATGAATTCCTACTGATATTCAGTGCACTGAATTCAGAAATTAGATCATTCTGACAAAATTTGAACATACCTTTGGCTAAAAAAAGAAAAAAGAAAAATCCATCAGGCAAATTTCACAAAATTGCATTTACATTAATGCACTTAATATTGACGTCTATTGGGCAAGTCTTTAGAGTGTTAAATGTGAACCTTGTTTGTATATTACAAAAATAACAAAAATGTTTAAATAATTATCATCATCAATGTACAAATCCAAATCGTTATGTTAACAGTGGGACTTCGGTTCTTCAACAGATGTAATGACGTTGATCGAATTTGCTCTTTGAAAACAGCGGATAGTTTCTTAATGTACCTTTTTAGCATACTTGCAAGATTAATAGGTTTATCAGTTTAACACGCTCACATTGGATAACTGAAACAAAGCAATCAATAATGTACTTTCTTGTGGCTCTACTTTTGAAACGGTGTGCAGTTTAACCTTTATATTGTTGCAGTGATTTTCCCCATAGACCTGCATTGTAAGAGCATTATTGCGAACATGATTTTTTTGCTCGTTTGAGGGTCAAAGAAAAATTAATTTCTGTGAAAATCAATAAAGCTTAGCTTGTACTGAACCTGGAACATTCTTTTAATGAATTAAATCTGTCTGCCTTTTGCTGTGGCCCCATTCAATGTGTGTGTTCACCTCTCAACATGTGTACATATGTGACATAATTACAATTTATAATCAACAATTATTTACTTCCGTTAGAATTTTACGGATGTGCCCAATTCAGAAAGTCAGAGCTTAAAAAAATCATGAATTCCTACTGATATTCAGTGCACTGAATTCAGAAATTAGATCATTCTGACAAAATTTGAACATACCTTTGGCTAAAAAAAGAAAAAAGAAAAATCCATCAGGCAAATTTCACAAAATTGCATTTACATTAATGCACTTAATATTGACGTCTATTGGGCAAGTCTTTAGAGTGTTAAATGTGAACCTTGTTTGTATATTACAAAAATAACAAAAATGTTTAAATAATTATCATCATCAATGTACAAATCCAAATCGTTATGTTAACAGTGGGACTTCGGTTCTTCAACAGATGTAATGACGTTGATCGAATTTGCTCTTTGAAAACAGCGGATAGTTTCTTAATGTACCTTTTTAGCATACTTGCAAGATTAATAGGTTTATCAGTTTAACACGCTCACATTGGATAACTGAAACAAAGCAATCAATAATGTACTTTCTTGTGGCTCTACTTTTGAAACGGTGTGCAGTTTAACCTTTATATTGTTGCAGTGATTTTCCCCATAGACCTGCATTGTAAGAGCATTATTGCGAACATGATTTTTTTGCTCGTTTGAGGGTCAAAGAAAAATTTATTTCTGTGAAAATCAATAAAGCTTAGCTTGTACTGAACCTGGAACATGCTTTTAATGAATTAAATCTGTCTGCCTTTTGCTGTGGCCCCATTCAATGTGTGTGTTCACCTCTCAACATGTGTGAGTACATATGTGAACCCTGAGAACCGGCCAGGAGTCTGGTCTTTCTCAACGAAAAGAATTAGTCAATCACACACACATCTGCTGGTAATGAAGAGCTTGACTACACATGAATTGGACAAAGCTTGAAAGAAATTCCATGTCTTACGCTGAACACCTCTGCCGGCTGCAGACACGTCTAATCTTAACAAGGATTTTACAGGTTGTCTGCAGAAAGAACGAGCGGCACTCCCAGAAATCCTTAGGATCAGCCAGAAATTCCCAGACAAGCAACCGAAACACCAGCGCATATAAACAAGGGAAGTGCATCATTAGTCTACCCAAATGAGTCTCAATGATGATGAACAGTTCCTTTAAACTGCTTTCTGAGGAGCCCTGGGACAAGAGCATGAGTTAGTGCGGAAGTGGACAATGAAAGAGAGACATTATTCAAACCTTAAAGGGACAGTTCACAAAAAAATGAAAATGATGTCATCATTTACACAACCTCATGATAAACATGAGACATTTTGAAAAATGCAATTCCATGAATTCCATGATTTCAAGCATAAAAAAGGACACAAAATCAATATAACAGTATCATAAAAAAGAAGTATCATAAAAAAATTAAAGGGTGTTCCGAAGCTGCATGATAGCTCATAAGCCGATTTTGTTTTTTTTGTTTTTTTTTTGTTATGGCAGTTCATTCATTTTATTAATTCAAATGATTAATTCAATTATTTTGTCTAAACCGAATTATTTTAAATAAATTAAATGGGTATTCACTTCTAGATGATTAAATATCCTATCAACTGATATCAATATTTTAAAAATCTCCAATTTCTGTTGATAATCACTATGATACTGATATAACTGATACAACCCTTGGATTTATTGAAAAAATATTAATAAAACGATTCCTTCGTGAATCAGATATTGCTTCTCTTATTGACTCTAATAAATGTGTGAAGGAGAATTTGACTGGAAAGTAAAAAATGATGTATTTCAATACTTCTACATATGTAAAAGGACCATCTGTAGCATTGTGTTGGAGAAAATGTGGTAAAATAGGAGATCATACTCACATTTTTTGGGATTACCCAAAGATTAGGCCTGCCCTCGACTAAGGATTTTTCTGGTCGACTAGTAGTCGTTCATTTGAAGCATTAGTCGACTAATCACACGTTTATTAATAAACCATTTAAATCATTATAATGAGCCTTTAATTGCCAACATAGCCTAATAAACGCTCAAGTACACGCATAAAGCTTGCCACAGAAGTAATGATTTCAGTTTCAGTGAAAAACAGTAAGGAGAATGCATTAAAATTTTAATAATTTGATAAACTAGTGCTTTCTTTGTTTTCGGCTTCAGAGATGAAGTCAGCGACACGGACTCGTCATCTCCGCAGTAGTGATGCACCTGTATGCATGTTTCATACGGATTACATAATCTGAGAATTTGTTTTCCATTTGAATCATTTCATTTGAAAGTAGACATTTCACTCTCTATAGATATATTTTTAATGTCTGTAAGGCAAAGATATACACAGAGTTTCGCGCTTAAGCTCACAGACCGAGACGGTCCTGCAGTGAGCTACTGTTCAGCTTCCACTCTCCGCACAGACACTTGTACAGCGCACATTTCTCTAGGTTAACACCAGACTGAGCGGCCATGTAAAGTTGCTAATACTTACATATTTCAGATGATAAGCCATATTTGAGGTCGATGAATGATAGGCGAGCGTTTGGATGTCATGCCCGATGTACTGTATCACCAAAGACTAGCCGTTAACGATCTGTTAGTCACGGACTGCGTGACTTCGCCTGTGGATTTTTTCTGCGATTAAGCGACTAATACAATTTTGGTCGACCAAGCTTCTTCTGGTCGACTAACGATTAGTAGGAAAAAATTACAAAAGAAATGATCCCAATAGAACCAGTGGTGTGTTTATTGGGAGCATTGCCCAAAAAAAAAATTATAATGAGGAAAAGAGATATGTACTACAGATATTGTTATTGATAACAAAAAAAATGGTAACAGTACATTGGATGGAAGAAGGCCCTCCAAATATGGTTCAGTGGACTCGGAGACTGAAACAGGTTTATATAATGGAAAAAAATGGCTGAATGTCTACAAATGAACACTTTTCTGCAAAGATGGAAAAGTATTACAAGATATTTAGATATGTAATTTAAGAGGGGTCAACTAATGTAACATCAATGTAACCTGCTCTTGTAATTTGACGTACAAATGTTTCCTCTGCAAAGAAATGTATGATGCCAGTTTTTTTTTTCTTTTCTTTTTTTTTTCTGTCCCTCATCTGTAAGGGGGTTGAATGTTGGGGATGGGGATGTTCTTTAAAAAAATACAAAAATCATAAATAAAATAAATAAATAAATAAATGTGTGAAGGAGAATTAAGGTGAATGACTTAAATTTAAATCTTTTTTCTCACCCAACACAAAGCTATAAGACTTCAGATTGAAATATGTTGCACAGACAACTTTTATTGTATTTTCGTGTCTTTTTTTGAAGCTTGAAAGCCCCAGTCCTTATTCATAGTAACTGAATGGGAAAAAGCAACCAGTACAATTCTTTAAAAAGTCTCCCAGAAAGAAAGTCATACAGATATGGAAGGAAGAGTAAATGACAAAACGTTTGGAGAAACTATCCCTTTAGATATGCCATTCGGTTTGGTTAACCAGTGGACGTACAAAGGATGAGACCAGCAGAGACGAACCGAGAAAGAGAAAGCGAGAGAGGTGGACAGAAAGCAGGACGTATCCCAGACCAACAGGATGGAAATCAAAGCTGTGCTGCCTCCCCCTCCATGAGACACACCAGTTCAAACTCATCAATCAACCCTGGAGAAGGAGGGACCAGAGCTCTCAACACCACATACACACACAAACACTTCAGATAACAGCAATAAACAAAGATAGCCCATACAAACAACTGTGAAATGATTAGAATAGCTGAGAAGGACACATTCCACACACGATTATCCACTGAAAGAATCATAATATCTTCTTCAACCAACATTTAGAAACAGATTCAACGGGTTTCCTGAATTCACAAACTGGATTGACTGAAACTCAATCCAAAGCAGCATCAAGTTGTAAGTAACACATCAAAACCATGTCCACACCTCAATTACTTGAGATCCTCTCTAAGCGCTCATATCAACAATCCAAAGCATTGTTCAGAGGGTCAACCCCTGACCTTTGATCCCTGCATTAACCCAAGAGATCTGGAGAGGGGTGAGGAGAGGGTGCTAGTCTATTGCAGTGTGTTCAGAACGGCTCCTTTTTCCCATGAGAAACCTCTGATTGGTTTAAGGCGCTCTCCTCACACTAACACACACCATCTGTACGTTTCCGCCTCTTGCTGGTCGGAACATTCCGGGTGGCGCAACCAAAGCGGTAACGCTGACCGGTTGTTCAGGTCTCTGACCTCTGACCTCCCACAACACCAACATCACGAGACAGATCCTCTGTGCCAAAACAACTCACAAAAGGAATATAGCCAGACTCAACAACAAATGCACAGCTTCAAACTGACATATACAAGAGTATGTGAGCGGTGCGATGGAAAACAGATGGATTTTTCCTGAGCAGTATCAGTCTAGTAGTGCTCCACTGTAAACTCAACACATTTAGGACCAGATTTACTAACAGCTTGCGCCAGCGCAAACCGTCTTTTGGCTTTAAAATAGTACTGTCCGGATTTACTAAAGATGTGCAGTGGGAAATTAGCGCTGAAAAGGTGTGGACATGGTTATTTTTGCACCTGACCTTACTGAATATGTATTTGTAGGAATTTCCCTATCAGACGCAAAATTTATGGGAGGAGAGTATTAAAATGAATCAATAAACGCGATTTACTAACGTTTGTGCTCGTCAAATTACTGGTATTTGCGCCATTATTTAACACCCAAAAAAGCATGTCTTAATGTAGGCGCTGCGCTGCTCTTGGTAGATTGCGCTGATCATTATGGAAATGATCTGGCTGTGTCTGTGTTCTTTAATGTGTGCATTGTCAGTAAATCACACGCAGAATTTTCCCATTACCATTGGTGCTTTTATGGAATTGCGCTCTAAAGCTAATTTGCCCTGTTTAGTAAATCTGGCCCTTAATGGACTAATTTTTAGTGTTTCAATAAAGCATGAAACTTTTTTCCCCCAATTACTATGGAAAAGTAGAGTGATTGTAGAATATTCTCCACTCACATGCATATTTTCAAAATGCATAGCACAAAAAAATTCAAAAAAATGCTAAAAATAAGCACAAAGAATCAGAATTAAAACAATTATATATTGTTTTTTTAATTATTATATACAATTTTATATACAAATTTACTTTTTGTGTAAATTATGGCATTGCTCAAGGCCAGCAATGCACAAAAGAATGCTTGTTTGTTTGTTTGTTTGTGTAAATATCTGATTTGGAACAACACACTGATTTCAATGTGGTTTAATGTTAGCATGTTGCTAAGCTAATGGTGTAATACTCCCCATAAAAATACACAACACAGACTAAGTAAAATAGTTAATTTAACTAAATTTAACTTTTTATTGATCCTTTAGTATTGGATTAGATTGGATTTTTTGTCTTGATTCAGTCGTCAGTTAATTTTTTCACTGATGCTGTTGCAATGTATTCTGGTATGACCTTCCCAACAAAGCATAGCCTACATGAGATGTTGCCTCAAAATTTGGGCATCACAAGGTATTTTAGAAAGTTTTGAACAACCTTCTTGTTGGGGGTCTATGTATGCCAGCTTATAAGGCTTTCTAAGTAGGCAGCTCACTAGGCTTTGGAACATAGCTAGTGTTTTTTGGACTGTAATTGAAACATTCCATTTATATGTTCTAGTTGGGGTACATATACTATATTTGGTGATACTATGGACCTAAAGTTGTGTCGTCTTTTTCAGTAATGGAAATCTTGATCCATGGATGAGCGGTGGAGTGACCACGAGTCTTTCAGAATCTCTGGTTGCCATTATGATCGATGGAGGTGCTCACCACCTTGATCTGCGCTACAGCAACGAGTTTGACCCAGAGTCAGTTATCAAAACACGGGCGTTAGAAGTACGCTACTTCAAGCAGTGGCTCAATCAGGCAGCAACTACACAATGATATGGAATCAAGATCATTGAAAATTTTAAGAAACAAGAAACACAAAATGAACCATTACTATTTGCTATGTGCCAAAGTTAGGGGTCAAGAGTTCATTTACTTGGTACTTAAGTGGAAAAAAATACAGTTTTTATTGGGGAGTGGATGATAAGTTCTTTTTGGGGACAATAATGTTCCTTGTTTTGTTGTGTTTTTTTGTTTGTGTGTGTGTGTGTGTGTGTGTGTGTGTGTGTGTGTGTGTGTGTGGGTCTTTCCAAAGGCTTCACATTTCCGTCCTCTCCCCTGTCATCGGCTACAGAGACTCATAACTTCTCTTATTCAATTAAACTGAGTGCCAAAGGAAATGACAACACTATTTCAGTGTTTTAGGAAGGAGAAACTTCCTGCTTGAATTAAATTATGCAAAAAATGTGACTGGGTGGGTGTACTTCTTTCTGTTGACATTTGGGACATGCTCAATTGGAAAACAGGTTTACAAAAAAGCAAATACTGCAAAAAATACAAAAAGCTTTATTTGAGGTCTAATGTCATGGTGTTAGAGGTATTATATATAATAATTATAAATTCAAGTCAATGTAGGGCTAAGTATCGACACAGATTTCCTTAATGTAATTCTGATTAATTTTACACTGTACATTATTATGTGCAACATTTTTTGTCCTATGACAATAAATTCAGATAGCAAACACATGCAAAACGTGACTTCTGTTGCTGTGTGGCTGTAGATTCATTAAGAGCGGTACTGGGAATGCTCAATCTTGGGATTTTAAAATATTTTCCAAATGAACATCGTGAAATAGATATTTTTATCCAGCTTTATGTAAAAGAGAGGTTTATCCTGTGTCTTCATGACAAAATATTATTACATATCGCACAGTAAATCAGAATATCAGTTTCAGTGCATGTAAATACACAAAAACATGTACAGACGTCCTCTTTTGTCAATTGCAAAGAAATTCTGTAGCTTGCTAGCTTTATTGTATCTGTTCTGTTCATTGTGAAGAAAGACGGGAGATGGAGAGAGACTGAAAGAAAGAGACTCATTAGATACGGTTATAGATGCAGACACCAGTCAAAGTCACATGAGTCTCATATGAATCCATATTCGCCCTGAAGGCTGCAAGATCCTTTGTGCACATGACAGGAACATCATCACACAGCATCCTGCTTATCAGAGATCAAATTAGGGACGCATATTTCAGACATTGGATGCTTTTACACTGTTTCTTAAGGTCCAGGAAAACAGTTAGTGTATTTGACCTATTTTTTACCATTTTCCCAATGTCTTTTCTTACATTGAGCTATATGGAGTGTGTCCGAACCACGTTCAGATCCAGTTGGAACGATTCCACAGACAAACTGAACAGTGAAAAAAACAACACCTCTAGCACAGGAAGCAGCAGTTGTGCGGAACCAACACACACTTCCTGTCCTGGGGAGACACACATCCACTCATCAAACAAACATTAATCATAATGTGCCGGCATGATGTGATGACATCATTCACAAGGTTTGAATGAACAGTCCTGTTTGTGTGTGCGTTTTTGTGTGTCCAAGCCATTACATACCCATCAAGAAGTTTAATTGTGTGTGCACGTTAATTATAGTGTGTGTGTGTGATAGCTATAACTCGCAAGCATATAGTCTCTCATTCCATCCAGCGAGACCCCTGCAGTGCTGCTATTGCTGTGCTCACTAATTAGAACACTTTGCAGCTCAATTAGTCCTCTCTTTCCCTAAGCCATCATGGTGACAGACAGAAAACCCTCATTTACCCCAATAGCACCCTGATTCAGGCCTCTTTCAACATATACATACTGTTACAGTGAGGAATGAGCCATGCGTACAGCGCTGTACATGACACAGCTCACACGCTCTGGGAAATGGAAACAGGTGATTTATTGCTGTGGAGCTAGACTTTAAATAAGCCTAAATAAACAGTTTAAATAAACCATTTAAAAGTTTGGGGTCATTAAGACTTTTTTTTTAAATAAATAAATAAATGTATTCAACAAGAAAACATTAAAACAGATAAATCAAAGAATCCTGAATTTTAAAAAATGCATCACAGTTTCTACAAAAATATTAAACAACATTCAATGTTTTCAACATTGATAATAATAAGAAATATTTCTTGGGCACCAATTCAGCATATCAAATTGTAATATTTAACAAAATTGCTATTTCTACTGCAATAAATTATTACTGGGACTGTCAATTAAACATTAATGTTGTCATCAGTGCAATACTTGAGCATTTACAGAGAGCAGGCAGAGACATTCACACGTTTTCTTTCACTTAAATTGACTGCAACGGAATTTAGATTTTCAACTACTGACTTGACAATATTAAAAACATGGTGCTCATGGCAAGAGATGCTGAAAAACAGCTATATGCGACGTCTGATGCATATGTACACATACCAACAATTAAAAAAATAAGTTTAGCTTAATGCAAGAATGTGTACCTGACTCGGAAAACTGTATACTGAAACTCAACTGCAGAATAGACTGCTGTAGACTGTACTTTTTTTTTTTTTTGATATGTCTATTCAGTGCTTTACTGGTCTGCCACAACAATAAAATGTCATTAAAGGCACAAGATTTTCAAAGTTAAAATGAAAAATTCCATTATTAAACAAACACATTAAAAAACTGTTTTCAAAATGTGTTCTTGCCTTGCCTTTACTATGGTAACTTGGAATAACTTTTCATGCAGGGCAACTACTGATAAACACAATTAATTGCTATTAATTGACATATCATGTAATCAACATGATTTTTTTTCTAAAATGAATTTTAAAAAGTAGTTAGAAGAGGCAGTAGTCATGTAAGACTAAATGATTGTGTTTTTTGTTTATGTGTGTTGTACAAGGCAATGAATGTGAACATGCGATGGTCTTGTGTACACAGAGTCCCAGCAGATTCAGCATCACTCCAGTGCAGCTGCTGAGGGCCAAAACACAACTCACTCTAAATATCACACAACTGTTATGGTATGGCTTCAAAGAAAACTACTCTTAATTCTGTCTTGTGAACCTTCCTTCTGTTTCTCTTTTTCCCTCTCTCTCTGGGTGGTTTAAAGAGGTTTAATCATGCTGATTGCCATGATTATGGCCATCTCCCATGGGTCTACTCTCTGGCCCTGGCCTCCACAGGAAGTCACACTGGCCACTGGCGATCAGTCTTCCTGTTCCTGCTCTTCTGCACACACACCCGACTGCATGGCCCATTCAGTAAAAGAACACACTTCCGCAAGCTTCCTATACTCACACACACTTCGCCACCTCACTAAAAGAATGATTCATGAATCAAGACTTAGGGTTTAAAAGCATGAGGCCGCCAAGACATGCTGATATTCAGTACAACTGCACAATTTTCCTATAAACAGGAAATTAATATCGAGCAACTTACATTTCAGACTACATTTGATGAGTTAAATGAGTCTTCAGTACAAGTTCACATTGATTGCCACAAAAAACTTACAATAGAAGTGATTGAGGCTAATTTTTGGAGGACTTAAAAGCAGAAATATAAAGCTTATCATTTTAGAAAAACATAAATTCTTTTAAAATGTATTGTTTTAACTGTAAAATGCTTTACAGCAGGAGGAAAAAAACAACATATTTTTTTAATTAAACAATGGTTTACTTAACAAATTGCTTTTTCATTAAATAAATTCAATTACAATTACAATTTTCTTAGGGATAAAAACCTACCTCAACTTCTATTCTAGACCTTTTACATTACTATACAGTTACAGAGCCCAAACTTAAAGGGTTAGTTCACCCAAAAATGAAAATTCTGTCATTAATTACTCACCCTCGTGTCATTCCAAACCCGTAACACTTTCATTCATCTTCGGAACACAATTTAAGATATTTTTGATGAAACCTGAGGGTTCTCTGACCCTCCCATAGACAGCAAGGTAACTACCACGTTCAAGGTCCAGAAAAGTACCAAGATGATTGACAAAGTAGTCTGTGTGACATCAGTGGTTCAACTGTAAAGTTCCAAAGCTACGAGAATACTTTTTTGCGCCAAGAAAACAAAAATAACGACTTTATTCCACATTTTCGCCTCTACTGCGTCACTTGTGGACACGCGTTCACGACAGTTTTATGACACGAGCGTGTGGCGGCGCTGACCCAGATCCGGCGTAGTGACGTCATCACGCCGGATCTGGGTCAGCGCCGCCACACATTATTTTTGTTTTCTTTGCGCAAAAAAGTATTCTCGTAGCTTCGAAAGACCCATACCGAAAAATTTTGGTAGGAATACGTGTACCGTTACACCCTTACATTACATCCATTTTAGGGTTTATGTTAAATTGTCATGGTAGCAAAGTTTTTCAATTGGATACATTATGTTTATGGCCCCATTTACTTACACTGCAAGTGCCTCAACTGTACTGTTTTCGGAGGGCTTTTTTAGGAAAAAAAGGAACAAATTGAAAATTCTCTGACTGAATTTAACTGAACCCAGAATATTCCTTTTCTACAAAAATAGCACCAATCAAAGCCAAAACATCAAGCTTTGCATTAGTGTAATAAAGGTCAGCCGTACTCATTATGGGAGTCAACCAGACCTTGCTGTCAGACGGAAGCTTTCTCGGTCCGTCTGTCTGCCTCTCCACCCTCTCTCTCTCTCTCTGATACCAGCTTATGTGAGAGTGGATAGTTGGCTGGGTAAAGCTGGCAGCGAGACAGGAATGCACAGAATGGGCTGTGAATCCAACAGGAGGCTGTTTGAAGCTCACACACATTCCTCACACACTCTGTGTGACCAGACGAGAGAAAGCCAATACTTGTCATCTGAGAGAGACTCAGACTCGTTGAATGGCTACACAGTGAAAGATGAATAGGAGCAATAAGGAAATGACTTCAGTCCAGAAGAATGTCTGATTTAATTGATTTTAGGATCGCATGGCGATGAAGAAGGGGGGTCAGAATCAAGATGAAGGCTTTGCAGAGGGCGATCGATGACCCTGGGAAGGTCAAAGGCCACCGGCTCAGGGCTAGCGCTGTCCCTCTACACACAAAGCTCAGGTTTAAGAAGAGAATGAGGCCGACATTGGAACAGTCTTTGTGTGGTTAAGGTCGTGTTTTGGGTGTAAAGGTGTGTTCATATTAGCGAACTTTATGAAGTTACACAGAAGTCACTTTCACACCAAGCAGCTTTCTGTTGGTCAACAAAGCGAATCTGTATGACCAACACGAACACAAGATCAACACGAACTCCAGATCATGAGAAATCCTATTGAAATTTTGTGAAATTTCAAAGACAAATGGTAAATGTGACCACAGCATAAGTCATAATTAATATTAACCTACAGTATGTAGTGAAAAAATAAATTATATTATCATTAATTTTGGCTTGATGCAACAAATTTGGCCAGTTTTTTTTTTTCAGATTTTTTATTTGTCTTTTTATACACAATCTTTGCATCTATCTTTCCATTTTCCATTAACTCCATTTACAAACAATCAAAAATGGCTTCTAACAGTATCAAGTTATAATTCATTTAATGGTGCTTTCGCTGTCTAATAGAAAAGTGATCCTAGACTTTATACTGACACCTATAGAGGGGGATGTCACAGATGACATAACAGCAAATGCTTTTGGTAACCATCGATGCCATTGTCACATTGTGCAAAAATAGAAAACTTTAGAAGATAAAGCAAGTAATATTCAGCTAGTCATGAGTTTGGATGCCTCCCTGAATGGGTGACCCACATTGTGTAGTATAACATCTTTTTCAAAGCTGCTAATATGACTGAAGTCTTCATTTCAAGTTAAAAATTTTCTTTTAGTTTACAAAGAAAAATGTTTACAACAACTTTAATATTTAAAATTTTCCTCACATAATAAAAACATGTTTTGTTTGTCTTTGGATTGTGTGATATGCATGAGTCTTTGCTAGAGTTTGTGTGTGTATACGTGTGTGGGAGGGTCAGTTTAAGCTGGTGACAAGGGTCATCGGCAGTTCCTCATATCTGTCATCATCTATCTCCCCTGAGTCTGCGAGCTCAGCCTGTACAGACAGATGGAGCGGCTTGTCATGTCTGGCAGGTTTCCTCACAACAGGTGAACCCAGTTGACTCAGCGCCGGAGAGTATTCTGCGTTTTTTTTATAAACACCAACACACACACAACATTATCAAATATCGTGCATTTCTTTCAGCTGACTGTAATTTTCTAAGAGACTGCGTCAATGTCCATCCCAACCCATATACCTGAAAGAGCTATGCAGCTCTTAATGATCCAGCACTGACCTCATTTTTGTGTGAGACTAATACCTAATACTTGGTTTCATATAAACAATATGGATATTTTAAATCAGTACAATCTAGCACTTAAGTTAGGCCACGTGGGAACGGCCATCCAGTCAGGTCAGGAGAACAAAGGGCTTTCTTTGCTTTGTAGGAGAGGACATGGTTTGATCTTCATCTACATTCTAATGACCATCTAGTTGGGTAGTCTTTGTGTTTGTGTGTGTGTGTGTGTGTGTGTGTGTGTTGAGTGGAAAAAGTCCTGGACACATTCCTGTCAATACACTCATTTCACCCTATACATCAAGAGTTCTTGTCCTGAGAACTGTGGGGTGTCGCTTTGGAAGAGAAGACCATGATGACAACAACTGCACTCCATTGATGAGATAGATACACATACACACACACTTAAGCCATTGTATGGTTTTTGTGACTTTGTGTCAAGCCAAATTCCTTTCGTCAATACTGATCAGACACACCTCTATTACACAATAATGGGATTCTGATTCATTCATTCAGAATTTCTATTCAGTTAATGCTTTATGAGTTCCTATATCATTTTATTTTTATTATCATTTTATAAGATAATTTTGACAGGAAAAGCTGCATAATTCCCATTAAAAAAATCACAAAAAATATATTTTAATATTCATTTGTTTCTTCAAGTCAGCAATGAGATTAAATGGAGAGCAAATTGAGACTTTTACTTAGGCCTCCAGCTTTTTTTTCCTAAGAAAAAGACCCTCATGTTTCCTCTAGAGTTTCAGAGATCTCAACAACGATTAACAACGTTCTAAGGTTTGCCAAACTATCAATGCTTGCACTCAATATAAGAAATTTCAACATGAAATCAAACATTTCTTATTAATATCTCCACAATTTTGAGCTATGATACAATATTTTTCAAATGTTATACTTTACACTACAATTACATTTTTTACTAATACTTTTATTCAGCAAGGATGCATTAAATTGATCAAAAGTGATATTTAAGTCTTTCAGTATACTGGTTTCCACAAAAATATTGCGCAGCACAACTAGTTTCAACATTGATGATAATAAGAAATGAACCTGCATATTAGAATAATTTCTGAAAGATGATGTGACACTAAAGCCTGATGTAATGGCTACTGAATATTCCGATGTGCCATCATAAATGACTATTTAAAAACAGGCATTGAAATTTTTAATATTTCCATAAAATTACTGTTTTCCAGTATTTTTAGTCAAATAAATGCAGCCTTGAAGAGCATAACTTAACACTTTCAAAAACATCTAAAAATCTTACTGACCCCAAAACTTTTGAACATTAGTGCATGTCAACAATTATCACATTTGAAACATCTCAGAGAAAGCCAATACTTCTACAAAACATACTCTATGAGCTAAGAGTGAGCAATCTCAGAGCAGAAATATTTTCCCCTGGGGCTCATACAGCTGTAAAAATGGTTTCTAAAATGAAGTAATAAACATCAGACCAGTTCAAGTCAATAAATGACATGACTACTCAAATTCAGTATGCGGTATGGTGCAATGTTCTCCATAATTCAGCCTGTGACACAATGATAAACACACTCTAACACCAGCATTCCCAGCACATCCAGTCAGTCTTGTTCTTTCACATCTTATCTTCTCTAATAAACAACAGACAAACAAGCTTTTCATCTTTAACACTTACACAAAAACGGCTCTTTACTTCTGTC
This sequence comes from Sinocyclocheilus rhinocerous, assembly GCF_001515625.1. Taxonomy (NCBI): domain Eukaryota; kingdom Metazoa; phylum Chordata; class Actinopteri; order Cypriniformes; family Cyprinidae; genus Sinocyclocheilus; species Sinocyclocheilus rhinocerous. The sequence goes on along the minus strand of NW_015661872.1, from coordinate 206,434 downwards.
TCAGCGAATTCTTGGAAAGCAAATGGAGACTTTTAATTAAAACTCCTGAGAAAAAAGGAAAACCCTTGTATTCTCGCAAGCCTCCTTCAGAGGATATCTCAACAGTATCGCAAACTGTGCTCAAATTGTTCAACTACCCAAGTCTGCAATCAAAAGTCGATATGAACATACATTTTCGTAACCACAAGGGGAGCTATAGCTAAATATAAGCTAAAAACTGATTAAATGTATACCTTGAATACAAAGTCGTTTTAGATTAAAGTGTCAACAAATCGCACAAATGTAAAAATCAGGGCAAAGCAGTTTGAAGAGAATCTTGCTTAGCAAGTTAGTTAAACTGTCAACCTGAATAAAAACACATGCGGTTTAACAGAACAGATAGTTGAAAGTAACTCTATCAGCCCCTTGAGTACTGAGGTTTTGTTACCACCACATCAACACAAGCTTGCAACGCGTCGTTCCAGGCTTTAGTGTAATTGTTTCAAATTGTTTTACAAGAAAAAACAGGCGACCAGACTAGCTCTCGTGCGCTTAGCTTCTCTTTCATGTCTTGTCTCTGCATGCTGATTCTTATTACAAATTGGATACTGATTTGGAAGGTTCTGAAGGGTATTAAAAGATAATTTAAGATCATTTCCGAAGATTATATTTTGATCTGTTGGATCCTTATTATGTCTAATAAGGTCATTTTCACTTTCAACTTTGGGTTTGTGTGTTTGGGTTATTAATTCCTATTATTTTAGGTTTTTAAATACTTTACAGACTGCTCCAATAGGCTTATTCTCACAGAGACATACACACAAGTCCTATAAGAGCTAAAATTATGGCCGGATATGTTAGCTTTTAGAGGAGATCAGAGGTGGCAGGAAGGTGGCAGTCAGTCCAGACAGGAGTGGAGTTCTCAGAAGCCAGATAACCCCGACACACTCACACGATCTTCCTGTTTATGCCTGCCCTCACATCCCATTCACACTCTACCCAGCCCAAACCCGTAACACTTTCCTCTATGTGGACAATCTGCTCGGATCTCACTGTGTCTTATCTCTCACCTCCTCAAAGTTTTTTTTCTCTCTCCTCTCTTTTTTTCCGCTCCCACTTCCCATAAGCGAATGAGATCTGATGCGGGCAAGATTGGGCACGTTGGCAGGAAGTGTTGCAGTTCTGGTTTGGGCTCTTTTTCTTCCTCTCTCTCGGTTTCTCAGTTTAAGGTGGTGAGATGTATGTCGGTGTGAGATGTACGAGAAGGGGGGACACAATGACACACACTAATGGAGGACGCTGAAACATATTAACCATCCTTGCCTTTGTAATCAGGCAAATGTTTAGTCTCCTAATGACCCCCACTGATCCAAACAAACACACTCAGATAAAGAGAAAACTGAGGGGAGGACGGAGAGAAAGAGATAGAGAGGGGTTGCTCCTCTATGACCTCTAGGAACAAGCCATTGAGTTCAAGCGGGTCGCAGACGGAGAGAGCCTGTTTAAGTCTACGAAAACAGAAAAACTGGATTATTGCATCCTTAAACGGCACACGCAAACAGAGTTACTATTTCCGAAGGTCTTATCTTCAGCCCTTATCCATACGACATGAAGCCATGTCTTTTAAACCATATCAGCAAAGTGCAGCACTTACTCATGTGTGGGGGGCTCCTCTCATATCTAGACACATCTTATCTATTGGAAAACAAACATCTGTTATTGTTAGTGTTGTCTGTCACTGAAAATTCTGTTATCATTTGCATAATTTACTCACCCTCACGTCTATCCAAATCCATATGATATACTTTCTTCCAGTGAATACAAAATCTTTGAAAATAAGAATTGTTGAATAATGTGCTGGTCACTCTTTTCCATGCAAAATAATGGTGACTGGAGCTTGCAAGCTTAAAAAAAGATGCAAAAGCACCATAAAAGCACTATGAAAGTATCATAGAATGGTCCAAATTACTCATGTGCTTTATTTATGTGCTTTGTTTAAGAAATAATGATGATAATCTTACCTTAGTTAACAAATAAGAACAGAACGAATCATTCAGACCAGTTTCGTGAACTGAATCAACTGATTCTTTGAAAAGGTCCAACTCCAAAGCATTTTAAGAATTTTCATCTGTTTCCCACACAAATGGCTTTAGATGACAAATAATACAGCACAAAATTAACCACTTATGATATTTTTGTGGTGCTTATTGTTATTTTGGAGCTTGACAACTCATGTGTTTAATTATACTGACATTGAAAAAAATCACATTTTGTGAAGAAAGAAAGTCATATGGGTTTGGAAGAACATGAAGGTAAATAAATAATGACATAATTTTTGGGAGATATTTTATAATTACTCTTAATTTAGTTTATATTTTTAATGATATTGGTTAATGGTATTTAATTACAATTTTATGATGGTATGTAGATAACAGCAGATCAAGCAAAAAAAAAAAAAAAGCTGTTATACCTAAATTAAGAACATTTGCCATTTTTTTAATGCAACATACACATATATACATATGCAGACACACAAAACAGAAGTTAACCAGCATTGACACAGGAGATTCATGGCAAGTGAGTGGATTGTGCCTCATGGTTTTTACACTGCAACAATGGGGTCATTAACCTGCCTGTCCAAGGCCAAATTTACACACACTCAGTTTACACACCGCCTTTAAAGCTTTCCGCTCTGGTCTATCAGGGCCTCTTAAACTGAACATATTTCGCCACAGCTTTAACTCAAACTGTCAAAGCGGTTGGACAAACAAGTTTCTAAAATGACTGACAGGTTTACTCAAGGGCCCTGGTTTTGTGGATCCACTCTCACAATGTGAACGAAATGGATAAGATTGTTCAGAAGACAGACAAAGATAAACACTACAGAGGCTTTCGACATCCACCTCCAAGCGCCCACAATACATTTCACTGTCAGAATGGATAAACAAATGATTTACATCTGAGCATTTCCCATTAGTTCTTGAAAAGTCCCCATGTTGCAAGTGAGAGCTTGTATTCAATCCCATCTAAGCAACAGAAACAGCATTGATGTGACAAGCAAAAATGTAGGATAGTTTGTTTTATTTTCATGGCTGATTTATGTGAACATTTGCATGAACAAACTGGTTGTGTGTGAGTGTGTGTGTGTGTGCCTACTTAACCATATTTTAGGGACAAATTTGTACCCAAAAGTGAGCTAAACCTGACAAAATCTCCTAAAACATCCCTTTGGATATGTCCTGATTTGTAAAATTGGTATAAAAATAAAAGTAAACATTTTTTTTTTTAATTGTAAAAATGCAGAAAGTTTTCTGTAAGGGGTAGGGGTAGGGGAAGGATTAGCATGATGATTTTTTATTTGTTACCAAAGATTTCTATTTCATATAAATGGTGAATTTTAAAAAATCTCACTGACCACAAACTCTGTATGGTACAGTGTATATATGTTTAATAGTTAATTTAATCTGTATAAGAATTAAACAATGTTTGCTAAAGATTTACTATAAGGACTTAATATTAAAAAGTATAATTTTAGAACAGATGCATATCAAAAATATTGTTAATAAATTTATATGTATTGCGTTTTATTCCATTTTTTAACAATACAGATAAAAACACTACATGAATACTGAAAGAATCCATTGAATTTATAGGTAAACTGGAATATTCCTATCTCTAAAGAGAGGTAAACTAAAGGTAATCTCAAACTCGACGAGGGATGAAAGTGGAAGTGGTGGTCTCTCACCTCCTCCACAAATATTTCTGCTCTGCTCAAATAAACTAGCTGGGGGTTCATCAAAGTCTCATCTGGGATGAAAATGTCTGTTCAAACAGGCCTTTGCGGTAATAAATCATATATATATAGTCACCCAGAGAGACCGTCAGATTTGTGATTTGAAAATAAGACCATTACTATTATGAACCATATTAAAGAGACACATAGAGATGGATAGATAGATAGATAGATAGATAGATAGATGTGAAGTCATCTACTTGCAAAGTTCATGACACAGGAAACGGATTTCAAATATCTTGGATGCTATCCGACTAAGTTCCTTTAGCAGTTGCTCGAACTTGCACTTGCATCCAACTGACTCATATGGAAACCTGTGCCAAACAGCTAATGGTAAAGGATGAAAAGATATATGATGACAGAGGGAGGGAAGTATGCTAGAGAGATGATATCTTGCTTTTATTCCCTTCACTATACATTGACTACAGGTCAAAGTAGCTGTGATTGCAAGAAAAAAAAATTCAACTAAAATCAAATTCACACTTACCTCACCACTGCGGGATCATTGTCATCATTTTCTCACTTTCTTGCTCCAGCTGAACACAAAAGGATAACCTCTGTATATCTAACAAGCTATTGTATGACTTCAAAGAGGAGCCCGACAGCCTCAGTCCCCATTCACTTTTATTACATGAAAAGAATGGCCAGGATATTCTTCAAAAATTCACTTTTGTGTTTCACAGCAGAAAGTCATTCAGGTTGGAGCAACATGAGGATGAGAAAATGATGACAGGAGTTTTCATTTTTGGCTAAAACATCACTTTAAAACGTTTAGCGAAGGCGCTTTAAATGGTTTTACTGTGTGAGGTAAGAGGCTGGAAGGTTATATTCCTTATAAACAGTGTGAAATACCAAGCACAGTGCAAACAAACCAATGAGCTTTTACACGGTCAATCACACACTTGTCAACTCTACCTGCAGTCTCAAATGTACAGCACTTGTGGAAATACCGACGGGAGCATAACAGCCTGGTGCCACGGGGTCGTTTAGGTTACATGCTTGTTGCTAGCCTGTCTTCAATTGTTGTTTGGACAATGGCTTGAAGGATCTGAGCAGCGGTGAGAAAAAAGTAGGATGCTGAATGAAGCCAGGCGTGAAAAGAAAGAAAGATAGAAAGAAAGACCCTATGTTTGGCCTTTTAGGGTGGCAAAAGATGGAGTTCCTCAGCTGATGCTGTGGTAAAGACAGGAAAAAGTAGCAGAGATGTAAAATGAAGATTCTGGTTACTATTTCAGTCAGCTCTGTGGAATTTCCCTATAAACTAAGAAGGGCTGCAGGATTCTTTAGCTCTATCTTTTATCTCTGTCCACTTCAACCAGAAGGGAAATTAAACAAAAGCAGTTAAATGTTTAAATGAATGAATGAACACTATCTCAATAAACAATGTAAGGTTGAAGGTTACTAATTGAATTCCACCAAACAGAAACAAAGTTGAATTTTCATGTCATTTGTTCAGGAATTATGCCACTGTGGTTGACAGATCTGGTGATTAAAGGAGGGGCTCTAGAGTAAAGCAAAGTCTACTGGAGTTCTGAGTGTGTTTGTTTATTGAGAGAGAGAAAAAAGAAAGATTATGAGATCTAGACAAAGGTGAGTGACAAACGGGAAAAAAACAACAGATTGTATTAAAAGAAAATCATTGCAGTTTGCAGTGTCTTTACCCATTAATGCATGTATTTAAAGAGCAATAATTCAACCAAAGCACACAAATGAAAGTCAAATGGACATCTGACACCTTTGAGTATATAAACCTGCACATTTTGTGCACACTTTGCATACCAGAGCTGAGGAGCAGGCGCCCAGGCCTGACTTCCGATCGTGTGCACTACTGATGTCCTGGCCTGCGCGCTCTCATTGTCTCCCGCCGTGTTGTCATTGAGGCTTTATGCTTTGCTTTTGTATTTTCTCTAAATATGAATGTTTTATCCAAACTGGCCCAATTGCTTAACCATCCATACGCTACTCCACCCACCGCTTCGGTAAGACATGAAACCATGAGACTGAGCTGTATGAATACACACAGATGTACACTCAGGCGTCTCGACCGAGTATGTAACACTGGCAATTTCATATGTTTTGATAGGCAGATATAAAACTGCTCATTTTTAATGGAATAATACCTAAAGAGCCAAATGTGAAGCCATTATCACAGATGACTTACACTGAAAGCCATTTAAATGCTTTAAAATTAATCCATGAATCACCTTGATGTTTTTAATTGCAAATTTATAACTAGAAAAGTATATAAATCTGATAGAAGCAAACAAGGTCAGCACAGACAAATCGAACGCTGACTGACAGAACTAGACATTCACTTTGCAACAAAAGTATTCAGCTTCCCACTCCCCCTCACTTTCACACAGGAAGCTCTTCCTGAGCTGAGGTCATAGAGACTGGGCTCTGGAGGAGCACTTCAAATCCCAAACCCTCTCTTACAGTCTCTGTCTTTCCCTCGCTGAGTTCCCACAACAAACTGTTTTCACAAGAGAAGCAAGATTCTTCAATAATAAGGGAGGCTGGGGCTAGATGTCACACTGGGAAGTGGTCACAAGGGTTATATCTAAATAAGAAAATTTAGTCTAGTCTAATTGCACATATATATTTCTATATGTTGGTTTCAAACATATAGTTAAAATAAATATTGGGAACATTTGGTATATTCTGTCCTTTAAGGTAAACAAAGCTTACAAAGAGGATGAACTATATAATGAAGTATATAAGGATGATTTTAACTAATTTTCTTAGGTCTTTAAGGAAAAGTTCTGAAATTGACTTTAAAATACATCCAATATAAGAAACAGTAAGTCTGCTTGACTTGCTATTTGTCTCATGCTATAATTTCAGTTAAATGTTTAAATGAATGAATGAACACTATCTCAATAAACAATGTAAAGAGAACACTTTAAAGGGGTCATATGAAGTTGCTAAAAAGAACATTATTTTGTGTATTTGGTGTAATGAAATGTGTTTATGCGGTTTAAGGTTCAAAAAACACATTATTTTCCACATACTGTACATTACTGTTTCTCCTCTATGCCCCACCTTTCTGAAACGCGTAGATTTTTACAAAGCTCAGCGCCTTCACGACATGGTGGCGGCGGCAACAACAATACTACAGCGAGAATAAAAGTTACGCCTTCTTTCTTTGCGTGAACATTTGGGCGGCGTTATGCAAATCTTCCCACATCGTGACGTAGACATGTGGGGGCCATAGGCGTAGCTTGATGATTGAGTTTGGGGGGGCCAAACCAAACCGGTGGATTTGGTCAGATGTACATTTAAACACATTTTAGTTTTGCTATAGTAAATCTACATATTCACATTCACATAGAGCAGTGGCAAGTGCGTGAGGTTGTCATGGTAACCACATCCAAACAAAGTAGTTTCGCTTTCACAACGAAGCACAGCGTCACACGGCGGCCTTGAGTGTGCAAATCTTCCCACATAGTGAGGTAGTTATGTGGGGGCGTGTTAGAACGAGCCGTTTTAGGTAGGCGTGGTTGACTCTTAACTTTTATAAAGAATATCTCTTTGGATTTGAGACTTTAGTCTTTGCAACTTTACAGATCTTCTTTATGCACCAAGAGCTTGTAACACTTCAAAGAGAAAGGAAAAATTGAAATCTCATCATATGACCCCTTTAAGACATCTTTGACTTTAAGAGTCTACTACTGTAAGACTATATTACAATAATGTTAGGCTATATAAATGTTATTAGGACAAAAGGTGTTTTATAATTTCAACATGAATACAAAATTATGACAATTACGTTTTAACATTTTTATGTATTTTGATATGATTATAACCAATGTGCTTGGGACTTTTTCCCCAGATATGTCAGGTCAATAAAAACAATTAAGCTTATGTTAAAGTTCCAAAGTCTTTAGGTAAAGCTGCAAGATGACTAAAAATAAACTCAAGTGAAATACTCACTTGATTTAAAAGTGACAACTATCTCCCCTATTACTTGACCTAGAAGAGAAACGTGATTAGGAATTAGTTAAACGGAATTAATATAGGCTATTATTAATATCATTTGGGACAAAAAATTATTCTCCAAACTCCAAATTCATACAACCTTTGAAGAGTGTGATGGATAAAAACGCCATTGCTTCAAACGCTGAGGCGGAGTACAATTACATAATAGCATCTCCTCCCTACAACGCCCATTACACCCATCCAATCGTACAATCCCAACTTTAGAAGTAAATCTACACAATCGACTATACAGTTTCATATCGACCTCTATCTGCTAAGCATTTTCGTGGGTGAGTAGCAACACAAAACATACCTTGCTCCCTGAATGTAAACACAGACGGGCGCACTGCGTGTTAATCGCGTGTCCACATGGCGGCAGAAGTGAGTCGACACCGGTGATGTTATGCGGATCGTCTGAACAATTAGATGCTGCTGAGTCGCTCTGATCCATTCACAACACGCTCCATCCTGTTTGAACGCTTATAGTCTGCAACTGCGTTTATGTTCTGAATAAAGCAAATTACAGAGTAGAGTAACAAACAAAAATAAAACCCATCAAGTCATTTCAGACATTAAACTAAACTCTACTCCAGTCTCTTAAAGTGACAATTTGAAAATTCAACCTTAATTTATTCACCATCGTGTTGTTCTAAACACGTTCAACTTCTTCGCTAAACACAGAATATGTGTAGAGGAATATTAAAGGGATTCCGTTTACTTTAATTGCTTTTTCCCACACAATGAAAGTGACCGTGGACTGAGATCTGTATTCTGTCAACATGTCCTTTTGCGTTCCACTAAAGAAGTCACGCGTGTTTAGAACATGATGATTTTTTATTTATTTTTGAGTGATCCATTCCTTCATTATCGGCGAATTAAACACCTTAGCGCAAACTGATGCTCTTTCCAAAGAAAATCACACAGCACATACCTCGCCCGCGCCCCGCCCACTGGAGGAGGAGCCATGTCTCTTCTCTTCTAAACGCTAGCAGCGAGAATAATACTTCACAGCCTCAAACACAGAAGCGCAGAACAGTCTTCAGTCGCCGCGGTAGATGTGCGACTCCAAAAGGGGGCACAGCGACTGCGATAAAGAAGGGACAAGAAAACGCACTCAGAGGTAGGACGCTCACGTCTTTTAGTGTCAGTTAAACTACGCGAACTACGTTTCATTCAGGCGAAATATTATTTCTAAACTATTTGCTTGTCTGCTCGACTTGCTATTGAAGGAGTTTGTGTCTTGTCCTGTAATTACAGTCCAACGTTTAAGTGAGTTAATGAACGCTATCACAATAAACAATGTAGAGAGGACACTCCAAAGACATCTGTGGCTTAAGAGACTGCTGTATAGAACTGTAGTACAGCAAAATATTATAATATAGTATTTTTTAATTACAGATGTCTTTATGAAAAACGCGTTGTACATTTTTAGTTATTATTAGTAGTAGTATTTAATAATAATAATAATTATTATTATTATTATTATATCATAGTTATTACAAATATCTAGTCTGTTTTGTTGAAAGTTTGTTTTATAATGCATTTACAGTTCAAAGTTTATTTAAGAGTATTTTAATGAATATTATTAATATCACACTATACAGTGTGGACAGTGAGATGACACTTAAAAGACATTAGAATGAGAATCATTTAAAAAAAGATGTTTGACTTTTTACCTCCCAGCATCTTTGTTGGGACAAAAGCTTTTATTTTAAAAGCTGTGGTGATTCTAAGACATCAGTTTGTGTGTTTCACAGGGAGAATGCCAGCTAAAACCATGAACTCCGATTTGGAATTTGACTCCTTGCAACCTTGTTTTTACCCGGACGAGGATGACTTCTACTTCTGCAGACCAGACGCTGCACCGCCTGGTGAGGACATCTGGAAGAAATTCGAGCTGCTGCCCACTCCTCCTCTGTCCCCGAGCCGGGCAGCGCTTCCAGGGGACCCAGGGGAGCTGGGTGCTGTGGCTGGGGATTGCTCTCTGATGGGATTTGGATTAACGGACCCATTGGACTGGGCTTCCGAGCTTCTGTTCTTACCAGAAGACGACATTTGGGGGGCATCAGATGGGGACCTCTTTGGCTCAGTTTTGGATACTACAGACAATTCCATCATCATTCAGGACTGCATGTGGAGTGGCTTCTCAGCACGTGAGAGATTGGAGCGGGTGGTGAATGAGAAACTCGGGAAAGCCATCTCTGCTCCTACCGTTACTGAAGCCGGTAAAGACACGACAGTCAAGACACCCGAAATGAGCCACTCTGTACCAGAGTGTGTGGACCCTACTGTGGTTTTCCCTTATCCAGTCAACAAAAGAAACGGGAGCAGCAACAACAGCCAAAGTGTGACACAGCTGAGGAGCCAACACTTGCCTCCAGTCAGTGCAGATGAGACACCAAGTGACTCTGGTAAGTGTCCCCTGACATGCTGTTCATGTGAAGTTGTTAAGTTAAGTGTTTCCTAGAAACTGTCACTGAATACATGTCATGAATTATATTTTTTCCCATTTTCCCCAGTTGTTTCTAAACAATTCTGTATATGTATATATATATATAATATATATAATTTTTTATAATTATGTTGTATAATTTTTATTTCTTATTAATGACCATAAGCAACAAATTATGATGATGCTGCTGTTAAATAGTTTGCCTAGTTTGTTAGCGGTCATTGGGGTTATTGTTGAAGATCATATGACAGGCCCTGAATCGGATTAGTGTGTGACATTCCAGACTGTTGGTCACACACACACAAACATACACTCAGTAGTAGTAGTGGGCGGTGATGGGGAGTTTATGTAATACTCGGTCTGCATACCCAGTAGATGGCGGTAATATTTGATGTTGTCCATGATGTTGAGCCATTTGGCCGAATAGCTCATGGTTAAAGATTTAATGCAGAGAATAACGTCACTGAGCCACATTACACAGGAAAACATGTCCTTATCTGCCCTCCATTAATCTGGCTTAAGGCATGGAATCACAATCTAATTTGACAATTTATTAGGTCACAGCATTGTGTTTCTTACGATATGCAAGATTGTTTTGAAACATAAATGTTATTTTTAAAATTGCTATTTTTATTTATAAACTGAGAGCTCTTGATTGTGTAAAACCAAAGGCTCAGATGTTTGGGAAGGGGGGGTGTGAGCAAGGGCAGATTGCATAAAAGCCAAGCCCCTAAATTCAGTGCCCCCCAATAAGTTGCTTCCCTTCGAAATGAGAACTTGTTTCAAATGCAAATCCCAAACGACAATCACACGTGGGTGAGAGAATAAGAGCTGGCACTGGGCACCAGCATGCGAAAAAGGAGGCATGCGCGTGCATCCACAAGAAAGGCAAACCTGCCCCCCCTCCTTTCTGCCCAGTGGGCTGAGCTTGGCAAGCCAAGCATCTTCCAAAGAGGTGCAGTGAATGATAATCACAAGAAAAAAAAACGAGGAAGGGGAAAAAAAGAGATGATGGGTCATCTCTCTTTACAGGGTGACGGCTTTGAACAAGCGGAGCCTTTCCTCCAGCTGTCTGCTTGGCGCCCCTCCAGGGCAGCGGCTTAAGACGCCATCAGATCAGTGTTACTCGGCAAAGCCCGCGAATAATTGGACCACACGATTACAATGCTAGTTTTTCCCGCCCGTGCTGTTATCCCTTTTCGCGGGCAAACCAGTGGAAAAGGGGAACACGCTGACTGTCTGCATTCTGTTGGAGACTAAATTGCCCCGTTTGGTCTCTCCTTAACGCTGGCAGACGGTTTCCTGTAGGGAGCTTTTGAAGTGAGAGGCTGTGGGCTCCAGTAAATGCCAAACAGTCTTCATGTGTGGCTTAGTTAATCACGTCCATTATCTCATAAACATAGCTCTCGGGCGTCACACTGAGGCCGTCTTGCCATCTAAGCTTAATTTGAAATGTGTCACCAGTTGAGAAAGCACCAAGTGAAATGTCTAACTTGACAGCAAAACAGCTTTTGTAAGAAAATATGACATGACGAAATGGTCATGTGCTCGCAAACCCCTTCATTAGGTGCCATAAACAGAGGGTGTGTGTTAAAAGTAGAAAGTCAAATCTAAGGTGGTCCAGTCTGGGGAGAATCCAGCTCCTCTGTGTTTGACAGAGCGTGTTCAGATGATTGCATTGTGTGGGCAGATGAGACAATTGCTCAAAGACATTAACTCCAGCACACACCTAGAGAAAAAACAGGCATGTTTCCTTTAAGTGCACTTGTTCATACCTGTGCACCTCTAGAGGAATGGTTGCACAACAAACCTGCTAACCTAAATCTCCTTTTTTCCCTCTAGATGATGAGGATGATGAAGAAGAAGAAGATGATGATGATGCAGGAGCTCATTCTGAAGAGGACGGCAGCAGCCTCCATCCACCAGCAGCAGCATAACTACGCAGCCCCATCCCCTTACTCTGACCAGCAAGACGTACCCAGTGCTCCCCCAAGCAAGAAACTCCGAATCGACAACAGCACTATAACTCTACGCACTGGCAGGAACCAGAACTCTTCCCCAAACTCCCCTACTAACGGTGTACCAAGCCAGCGAATGAGGAAGAGCGACTCCAGCAGCCCACGATGCTCCGATTCTGAGGACAGCGAACGCCGGCGAAACCACAACATCCTGGAGCGCCAGCGGCGCAACGACCTGCGCTCTAGCTTCCTCACTCTGCGCGACCAGGTGCCCGAGCTGGCGCACAACGTCAAGGCAGCGAAGGTGGTCATCCTTAAGAAGGCCACCGAGTACGTCAGCTCCCTAGAGGCCCGAGAGCTCCGACTCCAGCAGGAGAAAGACAGATTGCAGGCCCGACGACAACAGCTCCTCCGCAGGCTCGAGCAGGCCAGGACTCGCTAACCCTTAACCCTCGTTGGCTGAACGCCTCACAGCTAATGGTCGACGTCAAATGACGAACGACGGAGCGCTAAGGCTAACGGCCTAAAATACATTTTAGGGACACTCACTGCTGACACTTTTTTGCACATTTTTTGACGTCAAGAATGTTTCAGGTTTACTTTGTCACCCCAATCACGCTACAACGGAGTTGGGTAAAGCCAACTTCTCCTCAACGGAAAGACTCTCATAAACACAGCTAGTCTTCAAAACGTGATTGGGTCGACGAACTTTGTGTTCACGCTCTTCCTGCAAAACGGACACTAAACAAATGACACGAGACACTTCGAATGGCTATAATCTCTCACACCTCAACGGTGCTGAATCTCATGGATGTACCTCTGCGCACCTTGATGTCAGACACTTTTGTAAATAGATTAGATTTTAAAAGAACGTACACTCAGTCTGCCTTGTTTTTGTATACGATTATCGTCTTTTGGTTTTTATAAAGATGTCAAAAGCTGCCAATAACTAGACTGGAAGTTTATATACCTTTAACAAGTACTGTAAGACCTCGATTTGTGAGGATTTTTGTAATATAAGGACACATTGTTTTGTTTTTGGATAATTTTTTTGTCTTATAATCTCTGTTATGACACGCTTTACTAATTCCTACATTTATGCTTTAGTGTGCTTCTGATACATACTAAATTTGATACTTATATTTTCGTATGAAAATGAGTTCTGAGTAGATATCACTTTATCTTGTTTTTATCCTTTTCTCTACCTTAATGTCTTTTGTACAGAAAATTCTTTCTATCTCCATTTATAAGGCTTCTATTGTTTGCTGTCTTTCTCTTTCTTTGTTTATATATTTGTAAGTATTGGGTTCATAGAACTGGGTCAGTGGGGAAAAAAAGTATTTTTTTTTCTCCTTTTGTATAATGTACATTTTAGTGCTGCAACTCACAGCACTTTGAAATACCTCATTTTGAAAAATAAATAGACATTTTGAAAACAAAAGATGAGTGCTTCTGTGTCGCTGCTAGTCCTGTCAGGAATTGAGAAACAAGAAGCTGAACTACATTTCAGACATGCTTGAAGCCCCTCTGTGGGCGGCAACATCCACCTTTCTAGCAGCCCTGAAACAACTCACTAAGTTATGACTTTCAAGGGGATGCAAGTTATGACTTTGAAAGCAAAAACCCACAGTTAAATCATACTGTCAAATAAAAATACCTGTCACTCATTTCAAGCATGAAAAACTGGACAAATCATAAATAACTTTTTTCTCTCAGTTTTTTACTATTTTACTTCAACATCAAGTCAAAACTGACTTTATCATTAGATACTTGAAACAAATCTAATATCTACATACTTGAATTGACTCCTGTTTTGAACAAATCTCATATTTGCAGCATGTTTTGGACTTTTTCCCCTCATTTTCTTTTCAACCGTTCCGGTTTTTCATTCGTCAAGCCATTCTCCCTCCATCTGCCTCGCTATGAAGAAAGATCTGGTTGACCAAGCCCTCTCTGACAAAGGAGAACGAGTATCTCCCTCGTTATTCACTCTCTCTCTCTTTCAGTTGATTTAGAAATCGGCAGGGCACATCCACATGCACTTTCAGGCACTCATACACAAAAACAAACGTTGGCACACACACTCTCAGCGCGAGTGGATATGAAAGCGTGCGCAGCTCACACTCAGACTGGCCCCCGCAGCTTCTTACCTCATTGTTCTGCGCGTTACCATGGAAACTGGAGCAGCTGCAGCGTGGCAGACTTCAAGTGCGAGTGTGTTTTATTCTATTTGTGCATGCGTGTGTACGTGTACGTGCAAATGGCGGGAGAGGGGGGCGTCTTTTGTGCAGAGGCCATCGTGGCCTGTGCTTCTAATATCCTGCTGGACCGAGGAGCGGGCTTGTGTTTACTAACTTCAGTCACATGGCCTGAAAGCTGACTGAAGACCCGCCCACCAATGTGTCACAATGAACCATTTTCTCTGGTCCAGAATAAACAGACAGAATAAGAATTCTACTGCTGCAATACAGGAGAAACAAGGTCTGGCCGAGCACAGAGAGAGAGAGAGAGACCTGCGATTATAAACTGGACCGTCTAGACTGATTGGTTACATAACAGTCTGTGTTGTAGATGTGTGCGTGTCTGCGATGTTTGGTCCCCAGGATGAGGTAACCATGGTACCCCACTGTGCCATCTGGCCGATGGCTTATCCTGCCTGGTTATGGAAAAAACAAAAACAAAGCCTCGAGCTAAGACAATAACACACCACCACTGATAGAACTGGCCGCTGTACAACACTCTGTATGTTATTTAGTTTTTCAAACCTGAGATTTTCAAAGATATGGGTGAATACGGATAAAATGGGAGACTTTTTGATCATTTGTCATTGAAGTTTTAAAATTTGATGTTTAACCCCTTAAACAATATGGTTTTAAATAGCTAAATATCTCCTCTATATTTTACAAACATGACATTTTTATCTGTAGAGCTGCTTTACAGCTGAAATTGAATTTGTTTTCGTAATTGATGAATTTTACAATATTAACACTGTTAATTATTAACGTGAAGCTGTTTTGAAACAATCTGTATATAAAGCATGATGGTGTAAAAAGTTTAAATCAGAAATTGCTAGTAAATTTAAAAAAAAATTATAATAATGGCAAGTAACATTACATGTGAAATAGCATTTTCTTGTAAAACATACTCCAATTATCTTTATTTACAACTTTGAAAAATCATTTTACAATGTATAAATTAAAAAAAACTTAATTGAAATGTATCAGTTTACCTGTTTTCACCCTTCATGTGTTATATGTCACATATGTTCTCTCATATTTCTTTCTTTCTCCTGCTCAAACATTAGTTATTGCTGTCTGATTGATATGTACTGGTCTCAGACATGCGTGTTGTCCTATAATAAACTTGGAGACAAGAGCTTCATACTATGTGAGTGTATGATTGTTTATGGTATGGTTAAATATGTATGTCTATATTTGAATCAGTCTCAAAAGGGGTTATGAAGTTCAGTCAGAAGGGATTGAGTTCAAAGCACAGATTTTGAGGGGTTTTGATCGGTACCATCAAAAGGTAATGCCATAAAAACACTATAATAATGTTATGTTATGTTATGTTATACTATACTATATTATATTTATTATATTATGCAGTATAATGGCATTTTCAAAACCCCACACCTTAAAAAATGTCTCCTCTGGAATGTTCACACTCCAGCAGTATTCAACAGATTAGCTGTGCTGTGGAACATTTCAGTGTCAGCCTGTCAATCAAGTCTCTGCTGTATGAGGGGACCAGCGCTTGTTGTGGAGTCACACGATGGACAACATATGGGAAACTGTAGACAGACTAAAGACAGGATTTACAACAAAAGCCAAAGTCACAACAACATGCTCTGATTCTTATCAACCGGCACCGTCAGAAATGTTCTAATCCATATAACATGCAGAGTTGCCACCCAAACAAAAGGATGCCAGCTTTAAAAATGCCCCTCACTGGATGGGCATTGTCTCCAGGAGGCAAGAGGAGAGGGGAGGGGGTGCCATCTGTTCTGGGTCAGGTGCAGAATGTGGTAATATGTGTACTGTAGTGGTGAGAGAGATTCATGTGTGATCAAACTTTACCAGTGTGTAGCAATTACCATACAGATGGCAGTGCCCTGTAAATGTCAGCCACCTCTCTATCTCTTCCCTGTCGCTCCTTCAGAGAATTGTCCATTGTGTTTTCTTTGTTGCTTTTTAGCTCATTTTCATTTTAACCTTCAGCACGTGTGCAAACACAGCCTTTCATCCATGACACAATGAGTCTGACCTCAGCATCACACAACAAATCCACACACACACACACACACACACATACTGATTTCCATTTTTTTTGTGGGGACATTCCATAGGTATTCCATGGTTTTTCTACTGTCCAAACTGTATTTTCTATCCACTTACCCTAACCCTACCCCTCACACAAAACTTTCTGCTATTTTAGATTTTCAAAACACTTATTCTATATGATGTACAAGCTGTTTTCCTCATGGGGACCTAACAATGTCCCCACAGGGTCAAAATTTACTGGCATTACTATACTTGTGGGGACATTTGGTCCTCATAATGTGGTGCACACACACACACACACACACATAAAAAGAAGTAGGACACCCTCCAAATCTGATTGATTTCAACTAAAACAAATGTTGCTTTATTCTGTTTCTGGTAGAGCTACATGATGAAGACAATATTTTGTCAATATTTTCTCCTGTATTGTAATCACAATCATTTATGTTTATTTGATAATTTGGTGCTCAGTTATTATCAATTATAACTTGGTGTTCAAATATAAATTTATTATTATCATCTTATTATTTTCAGTGTTAAAAATAGTTGTGCTGCTTATTTTTTTTTTTTCAGTAGTGAAACACAGTTTCCACAAAAATTAGCAAAAACTTTTTTCAACATTGATAATAATAAGAAATCAGCACCAAATCAGCACATTCAATCATTTCTGAAGGATCATAAGTCACTGAAGACTGGAGTAATGATGCTGAAAATTCAGTTTTGCCATCACAGAAATAAATAACATTTTAAAATATATTAAAATAGAAAACAGTTATTTTCAACTGTAATAATATTTCACGGTATTACTGATTTTACTGTATTTTTCATCAAATAAATTCAGCCTTGGTGAGCATAAGAGACTTCTTTCAAAAACATATATATATATATATATATATATATATTTATTTTTTATTTTTTATTTTTAAATCATATTATTTCAAACTTTTTGACCGGTAGTGCATATAATTTAAATCGCTGTAGCCATCATAGCAATAGCAATAATTTTTCTATTAATTGTGCAGCAGAAATTTCTCCATACAATAAGTGTTAATATTGATCACCTTGTTTTCGCAACATTTTGACAGACTAATTTAGCTGTTCCGTTGAAATGATGACCTCATTACAAAGCCTAAACTATGATCATGTCCAGTACTGGTTGGTCCATAATATGGAGTCCAGATGTTGCCAGGGGTTTTTAGGGTCATAACTCAAACTGCCCTGTAAAAGACTCTTACCTTTCGCCCTGAGAGTAATGAGCACTCTATGTGTGTGTTTTGTGCGTCAGAAACCATCATTCTTTCACAAAAGTTTGTGCACAAATGTGCTTGGCCTGATTTATTATTTTTTTGTTGCTGTATAAACTAAACTTACCATTTTAGAGAGCATTACTGCAAATTACACATAGCCGGGTCCTTGACTAGCTTAAATAAACCACCAGGACAAATGAGTTAATTAAAGCAGTACATGCTAAATGAGACAGATTAAGAGCCACAAAACGAAAGATACAATTTCTAAATAACTTTTGGCAGTTTAATCAAATAATTTTAACATCGAACAACCCCATTTTTTCAGCAAACAACTTTACGTTTAGTGGGAGACTCCTGAGAAGTCTCTTCAGAGGGGAAGAACTGTCAGAACTAGAGACGAAATGCCCATTTCATGCTAATTAAAGTCCCATCAACTAGGTTTGATCTCCGTGACCTGACAGAATAGCACCTTTAACCTAGAGAGACACACACACTTATGAACACTGGATGATATAGCGCACTAGAGATGGCACAGGCCTTTCAGCAATATGTGAGCCTGAAGAAAAGGGCAGAGGTTAGGAAAGCAAGCGTAACAATTCAGGGCTGGTAGGGGGCGGCGCTATTGTTCAAATGTCCTGATCTCTCCGGCTCTGACAGTTATCTGTCTGCTTGATCACAGAGAAGTTGGAGCTTCTCAGACAAATGTAGGCCAGCCCTCAAAGGAAATCAGCTTAATGAACCTCAGTGAGGCATTTAGTTTACAAAAAAAAAAAAAGAGGGGCGGCTTGCCAATGACTTAATGAATGATGTTTTTCTGCAAATCATGTGTTTCTTGTTTAGTCCATTTAAAAAAATATATATATAATTACTGCAGTGAAGTGTCTTCCTTACATTAATACTGCTCATAAATGTGCAGCAAGTGTACATTAATGTTGTACAAATATTAGGGCTGTCAGAATATGACATTTGTGTGTGTGTTTGTGTTTAAATAATGCTATAACATTAGCAAGAACTATATTTGTATATATGAAAATTATAAATATTAATTTTATGCATTTCTAAATATTATATACATTTTCTATCAATATTAATTTAATTAATATTTTTACTTTGCCATGCCATATTGTTGTCTATTCAATGCTTTTGTCATGCCATTTTACTGAAATCTTAATTTTCCTCTCCAAATATTGATGTTTAATGCAATTAATTTAATGTGATTTAAAAATAGGGCTAGCACAGTGAGGCATTTGGGTGTGTGTGTGTGTGTGTGTGTGTGTGTGTTGTGGAACACACTCAAGCCACTGATTTAGTGCTTTGTAAGTTACTCCACTATTGATTAGTACATTGTGGCTGTAAACAGATTTCCTCAAACCTTCCTGTTTGGCAATTGTTCTGTAGTCAGTCAATTTTTCTGTCCTGGCTGATTTTATTTATGGTTAGGGTCTCAGTGCCATATGTGTAAAAATAATAATAATTGTATAAAAATTAATAAAAAAATTAAATCCTAATTATTTCCCATTAAGATGAATCATCTAAATTTTTTTCCCTTCATAAATAATTCTTGTATGCTGATTTGATGCTCAATTATTATCAATTATAGGCCTACTTGGTGTTCAGTTATTATTACTTTTTCCCATTATTATCAATCATGAAAATAGCTGTGCTGCTTAAAGGGTTAGTTCACCCAAAAATGAAAATTAGCCCACAAATGACTCACCCTCAAGTCATCCTAGGTGTATATGACTTTCTTCTTTCAGACGAATCCAGTCGGAGTTATATTAAAAATTGTCTTTGATCTTTCACGCTGTTTAATGCCACTCAGCGGGTGTTGCATGCATCAGTCCAAATGAAGTGCCCATCCATAAAAAAAAAGTGTCTCACACGGCTCCGGGGGGTGAACAAAGGCCTTCTGTAGCGAATCGATGCATTTTTGTAAGAAAAATAACCATATTTAAAACGTAATAATCACTTTAATGTAGCTTGCGCCAACAGT
>NW_015661872.1:171137-185609 GCF_001515625.1 Sinocyclocheilus rhinocerous | reverse complement strand
TGTGAGACACTTTTTTTTTAAGCTTTTTATTTTTTTTATTTAACTTCTTTTGGACTGATGCATGCAACACCCGCTGAGTGGCATTAAACAGCCAAAGACTATGACTGGATTCGTCTGAAAGAAGAAAGTCATATACACCTAGGATGACTTGAGGGTGATACATTTTTGGGCTAATTTTCATTTTTGGGTGAACTAACCCTTTAATATTTTCTGGAAACAGTGATACATTTTTTCAGTATTCTTTGATAAATAGAACGTTTAAAAGAAAAGCATTTATTTGATATACAAATCTTTTGTAACATTATGAATGTCTTTACTATCACTTTTGATCAATTTAATGTGTCCATTCTGAATAAAAGTATTAATTTCTTTCTTTTTTCTTCCATCTTATCTAACTTTTGAATGGCAGTTTATTACAGTTTCCACAGAAACAGTAATCAGCATAAACGTTGATAATAATAAGAAATGTTTCTTGAGCAGTAAATCAGCATATTAGAATGATTTCTGAGGATCATGTAAATTTGAGGACTGGAGTAATGATGCTGAAAATTCAGCATTGCATCACATGAATCAATTACGTTTTTAAAATATGTGAAATTTAAAAGATTTATTTTAAATTCTAAAAATATTTCACAATATTATTTGTAAGTTTCTTTGGATAAAAAGCGTCTTCTAAATTAATAAATAATAAAATAAAACAGTAGACAGCATACTGAATCAAAAATAATACAAAATACAAGAGCATTAAATAAATACAAAATTATACAATAAACTAAATTAGAAAATTAATTAATTAATTGTATGTATTTATGTTAAGAGCGCAATAGAGAATATAGACCAGCAAATTGTCAATTTAATTGATGTAAAAAAAATAATTAATTCCAACTTCAAGATACTGGGTCATGGCAAACGATGCCGAGCTGCCGTTTTGGTGTCAGAGTGCTGCCACGCGAGGGTTGAGAGGAGAATATAGGCCATTACCAACCTGTCAGTCCATCTGATGGCTCACAGCACAATCTAATCACTGCTACCCTCACTGCACACATGACTATAAAACACATATGCTATTTAACTTATTTTGGACTGATGCATGCAACACCCGCTGAGTGGCATTAAACAGCTTGAAAGATCAAAGACTATTTTTTATATAACTCCGACTGGATTCGTCTGAAAGAAGAAAGTCATATACACCTAGGATGACTTGAGGGTGATACATTTTTGGGCTAATTTTCATTTTTGGGTGAACTAACCCTTTAATATTTTCTGGAAACAGTGATACATTTTTTCAGTATTCTTTGATAAATAGAACGTTTAAAAGAAAAGCATTTATTTGATATACAAATCTTTTGTAACATTATGAATGTCTTTACTATCACTTTTTAAACAGCACAGTCACAGCTAATTGCTAAACCTGTAATTGTAGGTTTGTGAGGTTGTAAGGTAACACATGGTGCCATTAAAACAGTTCAGCATGCTCTTGGATGAGCACTCTGAAAGGAAGACGACAAAAATGTCATTTAATTGGAACTTAGTGTTTTTTGCCCATGTTGAAACTAGTTCAGACTGGAGCAGTGTTGTTATTAACTAAAACCATTAAAAATGATTTTTGTTAATTGAAATAGGAACAAGAACATGTAACATAAAATAAAATAAATAAATATTATACTTAAGAGTTGTTTCCTTGGCAATTAAGTTTTAAAATTAAAATAAATTAAAAAAACTAAAATTACTGAAAAAAAGAAATGAAAGATAAATAGAAATCTTTTTAAAAGTACAAAAACAAAACTAGTAAAACTAAAATAAAAACTGAAACTATATAGCTAATTCAAGATATTAATAAATACTATAATAGTATATAAAAATACTTGTAAATGTAAATGTACATGTAAATGTAAATGCAAGTAACACTGGGCCGATCCCACCAAGAAGCAGGATGGATTCTGATTGGCTGTCAATATTTTTTATCATTCATCAACTTGGAAAAAAAAATAGTTCTGAATGTGATTCCAAAGATATTGTTCCTTTCTGCCATTATGGTTATAGATGTGATGTAGATGGTTGATTTTTAAAGCTATGTATTTATTGTTATAGTTATAATCCTTGGTGTGAACAGGCCTTAAATGTAAATGTATGTAAGCAATGGCATCTACTCACTCCTCAAAATATGGAATTGAAAAAAAAAAATTCTCCTCAAAAAGTACAAATTGTAATGATATACAACTTTAAAGGAATATTAACATCTGATCAGAAATGTTGGCCTCTTTACCTGATGTCAACATGCATTGACAGATTATGTGAAGCACATACCCAAAGTTCGCTTACAGTAATATATAGTTTGAAGAGACATAAAAAATATGGAAGTATATTTGTAAACAAAAGTTTTTGTGCTTTTTATTGTTTTCTGTTTTATCAACATACAGCAGCATGCATACATAGAAAGTAATGTTTGTAGTGATGAAATCAGAAACTCTCCCTTTAAAGTGGGATCAGGTGGTCACAGGAGTCACATTCGAGATGCATTTGACTTCCAGGTGTAAATGGCAATCTGTCTGGCCTGACCAATTATGCTCAGATCATCTGAGATGGATCTTAAAACCAAGTGTAAACAGTGCCATATATTATATGTATGTAACATAAAAGTTGATAGTGACAGAATCGGGTACCGATGAGCTGCTGAATAAAGCACAGTTCAAATACAACCCCACTAGGCCCCAGTCCATTCTAAAAGACTCCGGAGTAGATGTCACTGAACTTACAAGGACTTCAGAGCAGGTGAAAGCAGAAAGAAATCCAATCCCCTTCAAAAACACCCCTACGAGAACTCCCCTCAGAAATGGGACACCTCACCTAGTCTGTCATATCGAAGTCCAACACTTTCTCTGACTCACCATTTAATACTTAAAACATCAAAGTCCCTCCTTAACAATGAGGCACAACAGCTTACCCTTCAAAAGAACAGCAGAAAGTTTTTTTTTTTTTTTTTCCTCGCCTTTGCCCAAAACAATGGCTTGTAAACGACAAAAGGGAAGGAAAAATAAAGGAAGGTTATGAGGAGATTCACCCTTCACCTGCTGGGAGTAATACAATCGCTTAACAACCACGACAGCCATTATAGGCCACGCTTTGGAGAAAGAAGACCACATGCTTTATGTCCGACAAAGACCTTAGATCCCATCTAGAGTTGCACTGCCTTAAATGTACTTCCCCTCCACTCCACCCATCAGTAATAAGTGCCCTCAGCGCTTTCAAAAGTCAACAACAGCGAGCAATGCTGTGATAAAGAACACACTTAAAGACATAGTACACACAAAAAAACGAATTATCACTTACTAGTCATCATCTACTCACCTTTGTGTTGTTCCAAACCTTTCTTTGTTGCATACAATTATGTGAATATCCAGGCCACTATAATGAAAGTGGATGTCAAGTTCCAAAATGACTAAAATGCACCATAAAAGTGGTCAAACCCATTTCAAACCTTCTGAAGTGCTTCTGAAGTTTTCAAGCGACTGTACCACAAAAGTTATGGGCCATTTTTATGATACTTTATGGTGTTTTTGTGTTCTTTTTGAATCGTGAAAGCTTAATTCATTCATTATAGTTGCACAAAAACTAGTACATTATTTAAAATGTCTACTTTTGTGTTTCACTGACAAAAGAAAGTCAAACAGGTTTGGAACAACATGAGAAGGGTTTTAATGTGAGAAGGAGTGTGAGGAGAGAAAATTGTTAATGATGGAAAGATGAAGGACACTTAGATGAGTGAAGATAAAAGAGAGGGGAGAGGTTGTGGTGTCAGGGTTAGGTGTGCTTAAGGGCATGTTAACAAAGGCTCAGCTCATTTAACAAAAGTGTGTGACATCCACGCATACACACACCCACACACATGCATAAAAAAGCATGTTCATTCACACACATATACATAAACTGTGCAAACGAACCTCTTTTTGGCCTTTTGATTTAAAGAACAGGCCCAGTAGAGAGATGAAAGAAATTACTTAAAGCCGAAGTGTGTTTCTGCACCGCACTTGCAATACAAAATGAGCCGTATATTGTTTCCAAACAGGTCTCCAACAACTGCAGTTAGTAATCAAAAAGGTTGTCCTGCCCCCAAACTCTTGCCATTGATTGTGCTAATTTTGCTGTTGGTCCACTCTCATCTAGATCACTTGTAGTTGTCTCTGTACAAGTTGTGATGAAGAAGAAGAAGAATTATATGCATGGATATATTGTTATCAATAAAGTTAATAAGATATGGAAGCCATGGGATATCTCCGCTATGGGAAAAAAACATCTCTCAATTCACTTTATTTCTCACAATTCTGAGAAAAAAGCCCATTTCATTCCATTTAAGCTGCTAAAGTACAGCTTAAAGATATGAAAATTAATAATAGATTCCCCCCTGTTGCTACACTACCTCATGTGTGATTTCTGATCTGTCATCTACCTTAACCTCTGAGCCATGTTTGAGGGGAAAATTACCTTTCGCCATGGCTAACACAAGCCAGCGCTAGCGCCGGCCCTGAGAAGAGCCCCCCAGCAGCATAGCGCAGTGGAATAGTGGCATTAACTCTACTCTTTGTCCGCAGAATAGCTCCATTGTGAGGGCCCCCTATGAGCATGCTGACTAAGGCTACAGAATGAGTCCTCTTCTAAGCCTGACCAGGGGGGCAGGAGAGGGACGGGGGTCCAGCTTAACTCTCCACGCCCCCTTCCCCTCCCTCCTGGAGAGTTCTAGGAAATTCCTGATTCAATATATCTTTCTAAATACCTCCCCTTCATCTCTCCCTCCCTCTATATGTCCAATCCTCTCATTCATGCAGTCACTCATTCATCCTCCTTTCCATTCACTCACTCATTCACATGCCCTATGGAGTTTTTCATAATGGTCATAGACATATAAGAGCGAACATGAAAAAGAAAAGGAAAAATAATTCAAAATCAAGTGTAAAACATGTATGAAGTTCTTAGGAATTAACTCTTTGTTTTGAAAATGGCATGTGTTGTAAGCAGAAAGTAATCACATATTTTCTTTACCTGTGAACGTACATGTGAACCTTAATCATTAAGGTCACTGCACACTGAGTCCGAAATTCTCGTCCGAAATGTTCACACGTTAAAAAAAAAAAACAACCTCATTGTTGTGTCAATCACATTTACACACTGCCTCCGAAACTTTCATCCGTCATAAAAAAAATTCAGAAAGCAATTTTTAAAAATATCATAAATTAGATTAGACAGACAGACAGACAGATTTTTTTTTAATTAGTAGGGCAAAAAAATGAACACAACTGACTCATGTATACAAGACTGTATAAGAGTATGCATATGTTTGTGTTGATCAGAAAGCAACATCTGCTCACATTATTCTAGTGTGAATTGAGGAGCGTTTGTGTTGGTCTTTTGAGGCATTCAATAGCCATAGGTACTCATTGATGCCAAAGATTGTTTCTAAGAAAACAAAGATATTCATTTGCCTAACGTGCATTTAATTGGCCCAAGTTACTGTTCAACTTCTTCCCAAAATGCCTCGTTAATTCATCTCAATCACACAACAGTCACAGTTCACAGTGCTTATTGTAGGCCGCTTGCTTTAGCAACGACTCGGCTACATTTGCATCCAAACTCGAAAGACCAGCAGTTCAATCCCATAACAGTCAAAGAGATGAGTTACAATAGCCAAAACTGCTGTTGTGTAAATCTAAATCACCCCCTTCACTCTCTTTCTCTCTTTGATTAGAGTAATGGAGATTAATTCATCCTCTTATGGTGTTCGGTTTCTATAAATAACTAAATCAAATGGCGCATTCACAGAGGCCTCAGATGCACGTCTTGAATCCAAATGTACATGCATGTTGTTCCTCACTTCGGTGTGGATAAAAGCCGCTGCTAAATGAATCAATGTAAATGCGCATGCAGCCTTTTATTTGGAAACCCATTCAAAGGGTTCTCGCACAGAAGCTTTGGATGCAAGATTCAGTTTAGTTTAACTCTAATTACATGCTTCTGAAAGCCCGACTTCTCTGATCCTGAATACCACTGTGAACTCAATCGCTCCAAAAGACCAACCAAAACACTTTTCAGCAAATGCTTCGATTTCACAGCCTTCTTGTTCCGAGTCGTAGCACATTTGTAGATCGCTCTTAAACATTAAGGAGAAAGATGATTTGTGGCCCATGATTAAAACCACTTTAGATCAATGACATGGTTTATTACGCTGATCTGTAGCAGCACCTCCGAACGGCTTGAGTGTGGATCATACACGGTAACTAATCCCAGACTCACACACAGTCATCTCGGTTCACACAGAGTCGAGCCATAAAACCACACTTCCGCTCACTAACCCTGAATCACTCCATCACTTTGTTGACACATATACCTGCTGATGAATGCGCGATGCGGTTCAGGCAAAGAGCCTATCAAACAAGAATTGGATGAAGCTCGTGTCTATAACGTGAGATTTACTGAGACAAAGTGCTCTTGTGTAAATCAGCGGCTTTTTGAAACAGTTGCGGCCGGGTGCGCAGTGGCAGAATTGGAGGCATGTGTTGGTGCAGCGATGGGGCGGGTTTATGGTCGCTGCAAGCGTTTGATGTGCTGTAATGAGGAAGTGAGTGACTTCCTGTGGTTAACGGGAGCGAGGGAGATGGATGACGGGGGAGGCCGTAAATGAAAAGCAGCAGTAGCGCAGTTAACAGAGGCTGGGGTGTACGGGTTAAACGTTTTTTCAAACGTTTTAACTGCGTTCTCTCCGACACGACGGGGGGCGAGGATATGTCAGGGTCAAGAGGTGACGGGCAAGATGTGTGCAGTCCGACATGTCATTATTTCCTGGAAGATAGGGTGTACTTGGTTTAATTACGATGGATCTGGTTGGAAACTTTTGGAGTCTATTTAACTTTTACTGTCATCGTAAGCTTTGTGTTGAGTTCACGGCCTTCTGCTCTTTTCAGAGAGATGTCAAAGATTGTAGCTTTCACACATAAGAGATACAGTTTATCTCTTAGCTTAAATCTAGGTTCAGAGACAGATATGAAGATTAAATGAATGTATAGAACTGGCCAAGTAGACATTAAGTTCCTGCTCTTGACATTTTCAAAAAATGCAGTGTTTTCTCATTGGTTGCCATCAAGACAACCCACATCACCGTGCTCCTTTCCTGAACACCATTTGCTATTGTATATGTCGTTTCAACTTTGACCTCTGTGATGGGAGCTGCGACCTTTCACCAGGCCCACACAGAATCCACACAAGTCCTCACTGGCCTTCACGTCTTCAGGAATTTCAGTTTATCCCATTTAGAATTAGAATAATAATTTAAAGTATTCCATAGATCCTTTCCCAAAATCACAGCAGAAAAGTCATTTGATAAATCAGACTACACTGGTTGCGTTGTATGTTTTTGATTCACTAAAAAGAACAGGTTCATAAGAGTCACTTCTAAGTGGTTGCTGCAGATTCAGTGATGGCTGCAAAAAGCAATATTAAGAAACAAGATTGCACAAATGAAGACTGTAATTGACTGTATTTTTACCCAGTTTTGAAGAAACCAAAATCACAATTTCCTGTCGTTCTAAGATGAAAACCAGTGAATATCTAATGGAATTACAGAAAGTGAAAGTCTGCAATCACACAGAACCCTTGCTGAGTCTCATTACTTATCAAGCCACACCATGAGATAACCTCATTCATACTCTTCAGTCAGTTCCATTGTCCTCGCTGGGTTTTACTTTCTACAACAGTGAAGTGAAGTGAAGTGGAATGCAGCAGTGAGACGTCATAAATCTCTTCAGGATGATAACAATGTGTTTTAAGAGTCATAAAGTGGCCTTAAGTATCTTCAGCACCACTGAGGATTAGCCTGTAAGCATTAGATCCCATGAGGCCCAGCTCATTCATATGCAATGAGCGAAGACCCCTTACTGAACTCACACACAGTGCTGAAGGGCCCAGAAAGAGGCTATGAACCCTTGAGCATTCTTAAACTGGTCAACCGTGCAGCCAGCCAATCAATCACCCAATTACCAATCAATCAATAAATCACATTTATGTTATTATACGCAGTGTGTCGAGGAAACAGCCATGGAATTCACCGTGTCATGGTGCTAGTAGGACCCGATGCGATAAAATAGCGACAAATGCACACAAAAGCTATGACTGAGAGCTGT
The DNA here is from genome assembly GCF_001515625.1 of Sinocyclocheilus rhinocerous. Classification (NCBI taxonomy): domain Eukaryota; kingdom Metazoa; phylum Chordata; class Actinopteri; order Cypriniformes; family Cyprinidae; genus Sinocyclocheilus; species Sinocyclocheilus rhinocerous. Next base: position 177,441 of record NW_015661872.1, on the reverse strand, counting down.
GGGAACTAGCAGGCCAAATAAACCAGATGAGTGTGTGAAAGAGAAAGTGCTATTTACATTGAGCACAAAAGTAAGATTAACTCTTGTCATAGATTTGCTCTGTGCTTGTGTTTGTGTGCTCTCTCTTTGTTTACACATTGATTTGATTGGTGACCTTACAGATTCAACACGACTTATCCCTCTTCCAGGATTTTTGCATACTCACAGTCGGTAATGATGTCATTGGAATGTGCAGAGCATTGACCAAACATTACGAAATTACAGCAGATAACATTCTTCAAAAGCTGTCCTATCATACAACATGGGAATTGGCTGGGAATCATGTAGAAGCCAACAGATTAAATATTTCAAACACAGTTTGTGATAAAAAGCTGTTTTGCTTTGAGTAAAAGAGGGCTGTATCTTGTTATGCTTGCCAATGATTCAGCTGACGCTGAAATTCCAGACACCCTCCCACCGGGTCACAGAACTTATGTTTTCCATGCTTTAATACCACACACATGGACATGTTCATATTTTTGGTTCATCGTTCAAATATAGCACACTTACTTTAACGCTGTTGATGACATTAAAGGGATAGTTCACCCAAAATAAAAATTCTGTCATCCTCATGTCTTTGTAATATCTTCATTTATGTTTAGGGTGACCATACGGGCCATAAACCACACTTCCGCTCACTAACCCTGAATCACTCCATCACTTTGTTGACACATATACCTGCTGATGAATGCGCGATGCGGTTCAGGCAAAGAGCCTATCAAACAAGAATTGGATGAAGCTCGTGTCTATAACGTGAGATTTACTGAGACAAAGTGCTCTTGTGTAAATCAGCGGCTTTTTGAAACAGTTGCGGCCGGGTGCGCAGTGGCAGAATTGGAGGCATGTGTTGGTGCAGCGATGGGGCGGGTTTATGGTCGCTGCAAGCGTTTGATGTGCTGTAATGAGGAAGTGAGTGACTTCCTGTGGTTAACGGGAGCGAGGGAGATGGATGACGGGGAGGCCGTAAATGAAAAGCAGCAGTAGCGCAGTTAACAGAGGCTGGGGTGTACGGGTTAAACGTTTTTTCAAACGTTTTAACTGCGTTCTCTCCGACACGACGGGGGGCGAGGATATGTCAGGGTCAAGAGGTGACGGGCAAGATGTGTGCAGTCCGACATGTCATTATTTCCTGGAAGATAGGGTGTACTTGGTTTAATTACGATGGATCTGGTTGGAAACTTTTGGAGTCTATTTAACTTTTACTGTCATCGTAAGCTTTGTGTTGAGTTCACGGCCTTCTGCTCTTTTCAGAGAGATGTCAAAGATTGTAGCTTTCACACATAAGAGATACAGTTTATCTCTTAGCTTAAATCTAGGTTCAGAGACAGATATGAAGATTAAATGAATGTATAGAACTGGCCAAGTAGACATTAAGTTCCTGCTCTTGACATTTTCAAAAAATGCAGTGTTTTCTCATTGGTTGCCATCAAGACAACCCACATCACCGTGCTCCTTTCCTGAACACCATTTGCTATTGTATATGTCGTTTCAACTTTGACCTCTGTGATGGGAGCTGCGACCTTTCACCAGGCCCACACAGAATCCACACAAGTCCTCACTGGCCTTCACGTCTTCAGGAATTTCAGTTTATCCCATTTAGAATTAGAATAATAATTTAAAGTATTCCATAGATCCTTTCCCAAAATCACAGCAGAAAAGTCATTTGATAAATCAGACTACACTGGTTGCGTTGTATGTTTTTGATTCACTAAAAAGAACAGGTTCATAAGAGTCACTTCTAAGTGGTTGCTGCAGATTCAGTGATGGCTGCAAAAAGCAATATTAAGAAACAAGATTGCACAAATGAAGACTGTAATTGACTGTATTTTTACCCAGTTTTGAAGAAACCAAAATCACAATTTCCTGTCGTTCTAAGATGAAAACCAGTGAATATCTAATGGAATTACAGAAAGTGAAAGTCTGCAATCACACAGAACCCTTGCTGAGTCTCATTACTTATCAAGCCACACCATGAGATAACCTCATTCATACTCTTCAGTCAGTTCCATTGTCCTCGCTGGGTTTTACTTTCTACAACAGTGAAGTGAAGTGAAGTGGAATGCAGCAGTGAGACGTCATAAATCTCTTCAGGATGATAACAATGTGTTTTAAGAGTCATAAAGTGGCCTTAAGTATCTTCAGCACCACTGAGGATTAGCCTGTAAGCATTAGATCCCATGAGGCCCAGCTCATTCATATGCAATGAGCGAAGACCCCTTACTGAACTCACACACAGTGCTGAAGGGCCCAGAAAGAGGCTATGAACCCTTGAGCATTCTTAAACTGGTCAACCGTGCAGCCAGCCAATCAATCACCCAATTACCAATCAATCAATAAATCACATTTATGTTATTATACGCAGTGTGTCGAGGAAACAGCCATGGAATTCACCGTGTCATGGTGCTAGTAGGACCCGATGCGATAAAATAGCGACAAATGCACACAAAAGCTATGACTGAGAGCTGTGGGAACTAGCAGGCCAAATAAACCAGATGAGTGTGTGAAAGAGAAAGTGCTATTTACATTGAGCACAAAAGTAAGATTAACTCTTGTCATAGATTTGCTCTGTGCTTGTGTTTGTGTGCTCTCTCTTTGTTTACACATTGATTTGATTGGTGACCTTACAGATTCAACACGACTTATCCCTCTTCCAGGATTTTTGCATACTCACAGTCGGTAATGATGTCATTGGAATGTGCAGAGCATTGACCAAACATTACGAAATTACAGCAGATAACATTCTTCAAAAGCTGTCCTATCATACAACATGGGAATTGGCTGGGAATCATGTAGAAGCCAACAGATTAAATATTTCAAACACAGTTTGTGATAAAAAGCTGTTTTGCTTTGAGTAAAAGAGGGCTGTATCTTGTTATGCTTGCCAATGATTCAGCTGACGCTGAAATTCCAGACACCCTCCCACCGGGTCACAGAACTTATGTTTTCCATGCTTTAATACCACACACATGGACATGTTCATATTTTTGGTTCATCGTTCAAATATAGCACACTTACTTTAACGCTGTTGATGACATTAAAGGGATAGTTCACCCAAAATAAAAATTCTGTCATCCTCATGTCTTTGTAATATCTTCATTTATGTTTAGGGTGACCATACGGGCCATTTTTATGAGGCGCGTCCTTGCCAGGATTTCTATATTCCCTAAAATATCCAGGTTTTGGCTGTCTGCACTGTGCAGATCGATCGTTGTATGACATTCACGAGAGCTTCAGAGCAGACGGCTCCTTATGCTTTCGAATCGCTCTCACGGTACTACGGTGTCATTCAATGATCGGTGCGCAGCGACGCTTTGATCGTTCTCTGTAGATCTCACCTTCTCACACGCCACGATTGGTCGATTATATACAATACCTGCATGTTATTGGTCAAACTACTTTGGATGTTTTAGGCAATATAAAAATCCTGGCCAGGACGTGTCCCGTATGAATGGCACATATGGCCACCCTATTTATGTTCTACAGAAGAAAGAAAGTAATACAGGTTTGGAACAACATTAGGAGGAGTAAATGATGACAGCATTTTCATTTTTGGGAAAAACAACCCCTTTTACAGAGGTGTTTATAGAGATTAATTAAGGAAGATGAGCAGAATACAGTATAATAATCAATACTGAAGCTAACTTGTAGTTCACCAAGTTATGAGTTACTAATTTAACGTAATTAAATCACAATAAATCTGAACATTTCTTAAAAAGAAAAAATAAACGTAAAAAATAAAACCATTTAGGTCAAGTCATTTATAGAGGATGTTTAAAACAAAGGTTGAGCTGAAATGTTGTACAAAATGGAAACAAATAAAATAAAAATTAACAGATAAGTACATTTAAAAAAAGAAACAATCAATAGAAGAAGAAAAAACAAGAGAAATTATAGATACAGAAGTTTTTTTTATAAATGAATATCAAAAGTACACAAGGTACATTTACACTAAATACAGAAAATAGATAAAATAAACAATTTATATAGCTGGGTTACTGAGTTGAGCAATAAACAGCAGCATTTAACTTAATATTTCCCTATTATAAATAAATAAATAAATAAATAAAATAATTTGAATCTTGAATTATGAATCATTTTATGAACCAACCAATTCACTAGAATGACTCACATTTTTGTGCTATGAAAGATGAGAGATTGATTAATCAATGGGATAGTTTGCCCAAAAATGAAAATTCTTGCAGAATTTAAATCAACCTCACGTCAATCAAAACCTGTATGACTTTCTTTCTTCTGTGGAATATACTTTGGAATACTTTCAACAGAAGAAAGAAGTAAGCTTTGGAACAACATGAGGGTGATTAAATTATTTTTTGGGTGAACTATCTCGTTAACATTAAACAGCAATGGAGTATTTGGTTGCGTTTCACCTACTTGCCGGTCACTTCCCATCACTGGTCAACCTGTGCAAAAGGCCGCTTTTTTAACAAATGACATATGTTTGTGCAAAGCTGTTGCGTTTAGAGCAGGGGTGTCCAAACTCGGTCCTGGAGGGCCGGTGTCCTGCAGAGTTTAGCCTCAACACACCTGCTGGTAAGTTTCTAGTATGCCTATAAGAGCTTGATTAGCTGGTTCAGGTGTGTTTAATTGGGGTTGGAGCTAAACTCTGCAGGACACCAGCCCTCCAGGACCGAGTTTGGGCACCCCTGGTTTAGAGTTTAATATATTGGATCAACTCAGTTTGGGGCCTCAAAGTTAAGTGAACGGCTTTCATGACTCCCCACATGATCAGACATTGACACTTGACACTGTGAATGATGGCCACTCCATGTCTTTGAAAAAGAGCATCAAAAAACAGCCCATCACATCCCTTTCTTTCCTCTGTCCTTTCATTCTCCCACATAGCAACTTTTTTCCCATTTCTCTCTCTCTCCACCGATGGCTTGCTCTCTCCCCCTCTCTGGATTCTGTGCTGTGGGTCCTCCTGACAAAGGGAATTGTAAGGATGAGCCTAACTGGTATTGGCCCACACAATGGGCCTGAAGAATGCAGAGAGGGACAAAGGGTAGCCATTGGCTGGGTTAGCCCTGGGGTGACAGATCCGAATGGACGGATGAACACGGGGGCTGCGCTCAGGTCTGCGAGGGACCGGCCAACCCCCCGCCAGGCCTGCCCGAAAAGCGCCGCGGTCAGGGCCCGCAAACAATCGACCAGCGCTAACTAGCCATCCCACTTGGTTCTCCCCCACTCGTGGTGATTGATATGGGAAACGCAGAGCGCACTGTCCCGTTATTGTGCTTTCAGCCTGCAATTATCACCCTCGCCTCATGCAAATATCAGAGATTAGGTCGCTAGCATTTAACTCTGATTTTGTATACATAACAGGTTTAGATGGGCCATCGAATACCACGGTTATGCCCAGCACCCGACGAAAACGTCTGAAACGAATGCAAGAGACTAATGAAAGCCCTCGGCTGACATTAAAGAATGGAGGCATGGAAATGTGCTCATATGTGTTGCTGTAAGAGTGAATGGCTTCACCCATGGGATGATAAATTAAAAGAGAGGTGTGGATTTGCATGGTGGTCAGGCATGTGATGTGTGTGAACATTTTTTGGGCAGCACATGTGCTGTTCTTCAGGGTTTTATAGAGTACCTGAACAGACCAAAACACCATTAAATTAAATTTCATCCATCAATTGTATTAATTATACAGTGTAAACATTACTCTACAAAAATGGTTCTCAACCAGGGGACCGGGGCCCATAAGATGACTTAAAAGGATATAAAATAAGGGTGTAATAAGGGTGCTTTCACACCTGGCTCGTTGTTTCGGAACCTGGCGCGTTTCCCCCCTTAGCTCGGTTCGTTTGGGCATATGTGAACACGGCAATCGCGCCCGGATCCGCGCCAAAACAATCGATCCGAGATCGCCTGAACGAGGTGGTCTCGGCTCGATTGAAAACGAACTCTGGAGCGGTTCGGTTGTAGTGAGAAAGCAATCCGATCTAACGGACCAACGAACCAGGCTATATCACAATGTATAATGGGTAATTACGTAAGTTCCGTGAAAAGCATTAGCTTTGATGTTTTGCTAATACTTCAAAATGAACCTGTGAATGTCTGTGGGTGAGCACGTCTTCGCCATTCAAAATAAAAACGTGCACTTTTTCATTTTATAATGCCGTCTTATTGCTCCTCTTCCTAGTAGGTGCATTTTAAAAATGTTTCCCAATCAATCCTGGACTCCTGCTCAAAATGATAAATTATTATTAACGACAGCTACAAAAAACCCAACAATAAGCCC
>NW_015661872.1:141483-170144 GCF_001515625.1 Sinocyclocheilus rhinocerous | reverse complement strand
ACGTCTTCGCCATTCAAAATCAAAGCGCACTTTTTCATTTTATAATGCCGTCTTATTGCTCCTCTTCCTAGTAGGTGCATTTTAAAAATGTTTTCCCAATCAATCCTGGACTCCTGCTCAAAATGATAAATTAATATAAGGACAGCTACAAAAAAACAAAAAACAACAACAATAAGTCCACGAAGCTGTTGCCGTTCCGTCCTGACGGATGACAGCCGTGACAGCTAAGTGGAATCTCGGAAAATAAACCGTGGAACTTTGACCAATGAGACAACAGTTTACTCGCGCGTGACTTGTATTAATAAATTTGGTCCGTTTAGAAACTGTGCCGTGTGAAAGCGAACTGCACCAAGAATAAAAAGCAACATTGTAATAATTTTAATCCCTGTTTCGGAACAAAGCAATCGATCTACAGGTGTGAAAGTACCCTAAGATAAAACAGGCATTACAATAAGCCCAAACAACTAAAATCAAGACATTTCTTTAATTTACCCCCAAAACGACTGTCTTGCAAAACCTGGATTTCTAGACTTGGACAAGTAATATAATAAAATCTTACAATGAATATACATTTTTCTGGTAATGCCAAAGCTAAAAATAATTTATTGATTAGAAATTGAGTAAAAAAAATATTTTTAGTAGTTTTAATATTTATTAAAGATTAAAGTGATTATTACCTTTTGAATATGGATATTTTTCTTACAAAAACGCATCTATTCGCTACAGGAGGCCTTAGTTCACCCCCGGGGCCGTGTGAGACATTTTTTTTTTTTATGGATGGGCGCTTTTTATTTCACTTCTTTTGGACTAAAGCCCTGCAACACCCGCTGACTGCAATGATAGAGCTTGGAATAGCCAGGACAATTTTTAATATAACTCCGACTGGATTCGTCTGAAAGAAGAAAGTCAAATACACCTAGGATGCCTCGGGGGTGAGTAAAACACAGCCTAATTTTCATTTTTGGGTAAACTAACCCTTTAAGTAAATCACAAACAACTTGAAAAGTCACAAGGCCTTTGAATCTTGTTTTCTTAATTGCTGAACAACTTTTTTAACCGAATTGAAACAATAAAGAACTAAATGGAGCTGAATAATGAGACTATTGTCATCTGTAGAGCTGGTTTACAGCTGAAATATAATTAATTTAATAAATGATCTATTTTACAACATTAACACTGTTATTTCCTGTTTATTCATGTAAAGCTGCTATGAAACAATCTGTATTGTACAAAGCACTCTATAAATAAATGTGATTCGACTTGATAATGGGGGGCCTTGGAGTTGAAAAGGTAGAGAATCATTGCTCTATAGCCACATTAATCTATTTAATAAGCAATTTCTATTATTGTCTGTTGCTATTTAAGCTTCATCACACCTTCACAGACTGCTAACCTGCGAATAACACACAGGAAAAAGTGTCAGCATGTTCACACTCATATGGACACATCTGCTGCCTGCCAGAAAATGTAAAAATACTGTCCATACACATGCATGAACATCTTATAAAGAGCATTTCTACAGTAGTGAAGCTGGTGATACAAATTCAAACGGCATCATTGCTATACAGAGCAAATCCAGAAACATCCTCCAGTTATAATATTAGAGGAAGCATCTGCAGATAGTCTTTTGTTCCACTGGCTCTGTTGTTTCCTTTAGCTGTGCTTAAAGAGAGCAACAAATCCAAATACACAGAACTCTACCAAACAGCACCTGGAAATGACATTCAAAGCACTACAGTCTTGCATTACATTAAAAAACCTATTTGAATGCTTATACAAAAGAACAATTGGTAAGGCAGATCACATTAAATGCACATTCCATTTACTTTGATATACCTGCAATTTGATCCCAACATCTTAGGAACCGCATCACTACAAGGATGTGCATGGTTTAATGCACACTGAGACCACAACGTGCTTTTATTGTACACTTAAGGCATTGTCTACATGGATGACTGAACTTTTGAAAAAAGGAGGTAATGTTCCTACAGATAGACCAGCATTTGTCTTACACTATCAAAAGTCAACCAATACCATCATATTTGTATATTTATATTAACATACTATTTATTAATACAAAGCATTAATTCACAATACACAAATACTATTATTATTAAAATTTATATTTTTAAATTATTATTATTTTTAAATATATCTTACATTTTAATTACTATAACCTTAGTCGTAGTATTATATATATATATATATAAACATTTGTATAAAATAGTAATATTATATAAATATAACTTAAACTACTGTTCAAAATTTTGTGGTTGTTAAAAACCAAGGCTGCATTTATTTGATCAAAAATACAGTAAAAATTGCAATATATATATATATATATATATATATAATAGCATGATATATTATATTATTATATATTTAAAAATTCAATTTGCAAACAGATGTGCTGCTTAATATGTTATTATTTTTACTTAATATTTTAATATTTATGTGGAAACCATGATACATTTTTTCAGGGTTCTTTAATTCAAAAACAAAAAGTTCAAAAATAGCATTTATTTGAAATCAAATATTCTGTAACATTATACATTTCTTTACTGTCACTTTTGATCAATTTAATGTGTCCTTGCTGAATAGAAGTTTTTTTTTTCCTTTTTTTCAAAAACATCTTACTGACCCCAAACTTTTAAATAATAGTGTACATTATAATATTACTAACTGACAATATAAGAATGCAAAAAGCTCAAGAGAGAAAGAAACAAAAAAAAACATTCTGTAAAAAAATGTCTCATTTGGTTGTATTTATGTAAAATTTCTGAAATGCCCATACTTTCTCATTCAGCTTTTTTGAGGAGCAACGTCCTCCTTGGAGAAATTGCTTCACACTTAGACGCACCTTCACTGAAGCAAGCAATAGGAAGTGCTTGGCTCTTTGTTTGTCCTGCAGGTTATGAGAGATAGTGAATGTGGGGACGAAGTCATTCACTCATAAAGGAGCTCCCACATTGTTCTTAACGGCAGGGCAGGTGGGGGTGAAATATCAGTGGGGTCCACTCTTATTCTCCCCTACACAGGAAAACAGAAGAAGGGTCACATATTTCTCTCTCAGACACTTTTACTGCCTCTGTTATGAGTGAGGACCAGCCTGTTCACACAATGGACACACACTAAAGTCATATGTTAGAGCACATGAGCGATCTATTAAGGCGGCAGCGTGTGTGTTTAAAGACAATATGGTGCATAAAGGTGTGAGTAAGAGTGTGTTTAAAAAGTCAGATGCATTTAAAGTCACATATACAACTGCATGCATATTTAAGCAATATCACACAAGCAAGAGTGGGGGGAAAAAACATGATTGCGATGTTGCTTTTATACAACAGTTACAATAAATTTATATTGAGTAACCTACATTTCAACACAGTAATGCCAGTTACTTTGTCTGTTTTTGCTCTCTCGACAAAAACAGTTTGGGAAGCAGCAGTAGAACCGCTGTGTGTCTCAGAGCAACACACATTAGTAGTTTTTCATTACTGAAGGAATCAGCATTTTTAGTAAATGATTCGAGATTTAACGACTCACTGATATGATAAAGTCACTTGTTTAGTTCCTAAATGAATTTTCAGTGAATCAACTCAATTAACAATTCACTGACTCTGGTCACTTGTTTCCTTTGTGAATGAATCAAAGGAATTAATCAAGTGTTTTTTAATGAATCGACTGAAAAGTCAGTTATCACCACCTACACTGTGGCATTCATGTACTCTATGGACTGAAATGCATGCATGCATGCATGATGATAACAATGAAAAAAATTTATATTGCATAAAATAAATGATAGATAAATAAATAAACTAAATAAATGACCAAATATATACTGAACAAAATAAATGATAAATAAATATGTGAATGATTAAATTAGAAAATATTATGCTGCATAAAAAATAAAGAAAGAAAGAAATCGTCCAAAGTGCACTTATAATAATTAATAACTTTCTAATGTAATGCATTCATTAAAATTGTGATTATAATAATTCATTACATTTTCACACTGTAGAAATAGTCTATGAAAAATCCCAACCACTGACAGACGCTCAAACAAGCATTCGAAAGAAGCAGTAAAAAGTCCCAGTGCTGTTGAACTGTTATATCAGCATTCTCAGAACATATTATTATTATCAAAAAATAAATCAAATCAAATTAAAAAATATTAATGTACAGCAGTTTTCACATGCATGCATAATGTCAGCTCCATTTTATGCGTTTAATCAAGCTATATCCCCTACAAAAGCATTATGTAAGCCTATTGTCCAGTTTTACCAGTGTACAGAAATATATGGCACACATTCCTCTAGTTCACACAATTCCTGAGCGAGCCTCTCTAATCCTGATTATAACAACTGTAAGCGGTCTTATTTTACCTGTTTGTCAGTCTGTATGGATAACACTCCAGCTGATGCTAAAAAAAGAATGAAGATTATTGATATATATATGCCCAGAGTGACATGCAACACAGTGTTTAACCCTGGGTTAAGTTCTTAGAAATCTTTGTAGTGCCAAAGGTATACAGTGTGAAGCGATACAATGCCAGAATGTAACAAGCTGTTTAGTAACCGACATCCAATGATAAATTGCTTCAGTGCTTACCTCATTAAATATTCATGAGCTTTGAACTGTCAGAAACTTTCATGTGCTGTTTCGTTTCAGCATCTGAGAGGGAAAAAAATTAAAATATTGATGAGAAACATGTTCACTGAAGTCTCATTTGGTTTTACTTCTCTCTCTGCATTAACAAGACCTCAAGCAGATTTACATGACATTTTCTACATAAGCAGTTTCAATGTTGTGCGCTGTATTCATCCAATCAATGTTACTGATCTCAGAAATATACGAAAGAGATTGGTTCATTGATACTTTCACATGGTCTTATCTAACAGGTCTACCCAAGGTCTTGAAGCAAAACCAGCACTACCTTTAAAAGGGAAATACCAAGACAGTGGGCCAGACGCTATCAGCCTAAAGCGCAGTGAGTGAATGTGTGGGATAACCGCATTAGGGAGATTTGATACCACTGTGGTTTGTAATCCTTTTGAAGTGAGATCCTTTTTCCAGCAGTGGTCGAAACACAATCCTCGGTTACAGACCCTGGAAGTGATGGTCTTTTTTTTATCCTTTTTCAGTGAAATTTTGGAATGCTTTTCAGAATGAGGTGTGAAAAAAAACTGACGAGTAAAGCTCCATTTTGAAGTGAGAAATTGGATGTGTTGCTGTTACACAGGAAATGAGTTGATCAGAATGATCTAAGCACTGTAATGTAGATATGGAAACAATACAGTGGTTATGTAATTTAATTTGTTGTATAATGTAATTATATTTATAGTAGTATTTCCTCTTCATTAGAAGATTCACTGCAATGTATTTTATGGAATGATACCGTAAAAGATTTTGAAGGTCAAAACTCAACATGTTGTTGCATTAAAAATGGTCAGTTGGTTCAGCTAAAGTGCTGATGTTAAAAGATATTTAGTTAGTTCACATAAATTAATTGAGCCAACTTAAAATTTCGAATGCAGCAAGTCAGTGTAACATTTTGGGTTTTGACGTTTAAAATCTTCTACAGTAAAAGAAAACTAATCTTGTTGAACTGAATTGGATGAAATTAAATTATATTCAAATTAAATGAAAGTAAAACAAAAATATGCAGTTATAAAAAGAATGACATGTTAAAAACTAAACTAAACTAAAGATAAGATTAGAGAATGGATGGATGGATAAATGACTATAAACTATAAAATAAACAAATATATATTAAAAAAACTTGACTTTAAAATGAATTTAATTTAATTTAATTAAATGGAACTTAATTTAATAAATAAAATGTATTTATTTTATTTAAATTTATTTATTTTACAGTTTGGAGGAAGGAAGCAAGGAAGGATGGATGGATGAATGAATCGATGGATGGTAAACTAAAAATAAAATAAAATAAAAACTAATAAAATGCAACTCTACAGAGGATAAGCTGTTGGGAGAATGTATGATAAATGGGGAAAAAAATTGAAAACTGAAATAACTGAAAAACTAAAAAACTTTAAAATTAACTTAATTAGATTAGAATTTAATTTGATAACGTTTTAAGGGGGGAAACAGGGAATATAAAACAACGAAGGAAAACAGTAACTTAGTACTGAGCATTGGACACAGAACATTTTGGACATTTTTCCTATAAAATGAGGTACAGCATATTCAAACGGCGGGCAAATACACTCCCCACTTCAATTAGCATACATGGGCCTCACAGTACATGCAACCTAACCTCAGTGCATACATTTGAGTGTATGTGCATGAAGGGGGTCTACTTTAGTAGAGGTGCACATGAGATTCACAAAGCCCTCAACACATCAAGCAAAAGAAGAGGGCCACCAATGCAGAAATTGGGGACCATGGGAGTTTTTGTGGGACTTCGGCATCGCCCCCCCCATCCCGTTCTTCTTCAAAGTGCACACCGGCAGCTGAGGGGCGTGGCCCATTGCGAGAGGGCTGGATTTAGGCCTTTGTCCCACTGGCTTCAGGGGCGAGTGACATCTTGAACGCTTCAAGAAGATTAAATGGCAAAAGCCCAGTCGGAAACAGAGAGAGAGAGAGAGAATAAAGAGGAGAGAGGTAGAGAGAGGAATGGCGAGGGTGGGACCCAAGGGTTTGTAAATGTCCGCTGGGGAAGTGGAGATTTGGAGAAATGGATTCGGAGAGGAAAAGGGGAATGTTGAGGAGAAAAGAGGATAATGAGAGGAGGAGAGGAAAAGAGTGGCCTCAATGAATAGGATTAGACCGGTCTCACCGTAAGGAGCGAGAAAGAGAGATGGAGAGAAAGAATGTAGGAAGGACACGGAGAGGATGGAGGACTGTGTGTGTTCATCTCATACACTTCACATCACATATACAATGCATGATGGGAGGTACTTGACACAACGGTCTACACCACACAAAGTCTTTAATAACAGCATGGGTTTGTTAAAAACCATGCAAGAAACAGACGCTAATTAAACAAATAAGCAAAAGATTTCTGTAATGTAAAGAGCATAAAATGTGCATTCAAAGTTAGTACTGTAAAGAAACTGGGATTGTGGTACAAGATACTGGAAAACAGGTACAAAACGCAACATATTTATACATTACACTGATTAATCAGCATGTCATGCAATTCGTTATTATTGACAGCCTAAAAATAAATAAATTAAAATTAAAATTAAATCATTTAAACACCACATGAAATACCTACAAAGCACTTTCAAGAAATATTTTTTAATTAAAATAATAATTAAATGATTATTATTTTAAAGAAATTAGTACTTTTATTCAGCAAAGATGCATTAAATTGATCAAAAGTGACAGTAAAGACATTTATAATGTTACAAAATATTTCTATTTCAAATCAATGCTGTTCTTTACAACTTCCTATTCATCAAATAGTCCAGCAAATAAATAAATAAATAAATAAAATTGTTCAAAATAAAATAAAATAAGCATGACTGTTTAAGACAAAAAATTAATCTTTGCCAACACAGGAATAAATAAAACTTTAATAAATAATAAAATAGAAAAACAATTCATTTAAGTTGTACTAATCTTTTCCAATGTTACTTTTTTATTGTATTTTTTATCAAATAAATGCAGTCATGGTAAGCATAGGAGACTTCCTTCAAAAACATTAGAAAATCTTACAGACCCCAAATTACAGACAGTGTATAACAAATAAAGTTAAGCTTAAAACAGCAGTTAAAAGTGTTTAAAAAAGTACTAAACAAAAGAGCAAGAATCAAGCAGTTTCCTTTTTTTACTACTACAGCGCTTTTTACGCATCATTTCAGGTACCCTAGAACAAAACCTGATCTTTCACCCTCTTCATAAAAACCAAAACAAGGAAAGCAAAACAAAACTGCTCTCCTCCTTAACTTTGCCTTGCCCATCTCCTCCACTTTCTTCAGTGGAATTTAAAAGAGAATGTCATTCACAAGCCATGCACAGAAACGGCCACATTATTTGAACCTCACAGGCCTACACGAACCTTGTATATGTGGTTTTGTTGAGTGTAGAGGATGTTGTCGGCTCCTGGGCCGTACTGTTGAGAACGCCCCATCCCAGGCCAGAACACTTTTATCCTTTATGCGTGGGTCAGTGGGCGCCCCCTGGGGGGAAACAACCCCCAGGATTAATGATATGCGTGACATGCATTGTGTGACCCCCCTGGGGTGTGGGGGTGATGTGGGGTTGGGTTATCTAAACTCCCCCTCATCTTGCCCTCAGCAAAGCTAGTCAACCTGCTAAAGAAACTCAAGAATGTGCATCGGAATGTGCCGGAATATCTGTGTGACTGTTGTTATGAGGCGGAGAGACACAAAGCTCTTCAATAAATGACTGATGTCACTCAGACCGGACAGAATCTGTCATTGTCTGGGCTACACAGTACAAGAAAGTACAAGAAAGGCATACAAGTAGAAAATGTCTAATGAATTATACATGATTGTTAAGTTACTGTTAATTGCTCGGATATGTATAATTGTTATGGGATTTTTTTCCCCATCATTTTTTGAGAAATTAAAATTCATTTGATTCAAAGTTGACTAATTAATTGACATATAATGCAATAAACATGATCTGAAAGCCTAAAAAAAAAAAAAGTAATTTAAATGCCTTGAGAAATATTTAGATGTACATTTAAACTTAGGAAGGAAAAAACAAATAATGAACAGATTTTAAAAAATAATTTAAAAATATATTAAAAATATTATAAATCATTTTAAAAATGTGTTCATTAATTATACCTGAAATTATAACTCTCACATATCTCATATTGTGAGAATTATGGGAAATGTGTCAAGGATTTATGTATTAAATCTCTTTCACTGCTTAAGAAATGATAGAATAATCTGTGTTTCCTGATTGCATATTCTTGGAGGTTTTTTTTTTTCAAGAAATTATATTTTCATCCGTTTAAAATAACCTGTGTTTCCCGATTGCATATTCTGAGAGGGTTTTTTTTTCATTATGCATTGTACGCTGGTACAGTGGTGCACATTATTAATGAATTCACACTTAAAGCCTTTCATGTTTTCTCCTCCTGTCACTCTCTCAGCATCCCTCCATCTGAGACGGCGCGGTCCTTCGTTCCGGTTGAAAAAGAGGGGTTGGGGAGAAAAGGGGGCTTCACTTCACATCCAGTGCAGCATGAAAAACGGGTTCCTTCCCTTCACATGCAAATCTAGCATTACATAACTAGACAATCTGCTTGGGAGTCTAAGACTCACACATAGTTAGACGCACACACATACACGCACACTGAATGGAGAATGATGCCTTTTATCCTGTATGTAAACATGGCTGTTTTAGTTACTCTTAAAAGGTCAGGCAAAGAACACGGAGTTAAACTAATATCAAGAATAGGGCAGATTCTGAGCAGGAGAGATATAACTGGTCTGCACTTCAGCACATAGGTACTGTACACTCACACTGACAGGTCTCTAATGTGTAGACATCAGCGTCTAGACATCTCAACATGCAGGAGAAAGTGACGTGACGGAGAAAGAAATAAATGACACTTACTGAAGTACTTGTTAATTAAACACAAACTGTCCTTTGGTTTCTTTTGTTTTTATACTGAGCTCATGAAGTTTTATCTCCCCTAACACTCAGGAAATATATAATATATTATATATATAAAAATATAAATATTTCCTGCATTACATGTTTTATTAAGATATTATTCAGTATGTTTATTAATCAAAATTTCTAAGCACCATTGAACTACGGTTCAAGTCTAAAAATTCAGATTTAATTTTGAATAGAGCCAGCCTAAAAATATAACTTCTTTGTGATTTACACAAGTACACAACAAGCCTAATTTACAACATGCAAAAGCCTAATTTAAATGTGGGAGAGTCCACCCTTTTTACATATATAATTATTCTTAGTAAATTATCTGTAATATACACATAAGACTGCAAGCAAATTAGTAACTTCTTTTTGAGATCGTCAGTCAGGTCCACAATTGACAAAAAGACTCAAAATCACAGTATTTGTGCTACATATACATACAAATCAGAAAACAACAGCAAAACTCTTTCCATCACTCAACAAGCTATAAAAAAGAACACTTTTTTGAGAGAGAGACAGAAGCTAGAGCTACATACAGCATGTGTTAAGTTTACACCTGTATCTGAATTGAGATGTTTGTCTGGATCAGTTGGCATCTGTGTGTTTACGCGAGTGAGTTTGTGTTTTCTCTCTCGTCTCTTTTGATCCGGCGTGTGTCAGTCTGAAGCCCAGAACACGTATCACGTTACCGTGGGTAAGAGGAACCTCCTTCACACAGCGCCATTCAAAAGCGCCGTCGCCAATCAGCCAGCCGTTTCAAACCCCTCTGTCTGTGGCATGAGGAAATGGGGCTGAATTTGATGGGGGTCTGATTTTTTCCCCCCTGCACTGCCTTTTATCTCCCCAAGCTTTGGATTGTAATCATTACACATCAGGTCAACAGACAGCACCAATACACTGATTACACCGGGCATCGGTTAATAGAGAGAGAGTTGTAGGAAAAGGAAAGAGATCATGGCAAGAATGGCTTTCTCATGGGTGAGTGACAGATGAGATTTTCGGGCCTCAGACGCACTCACAGAAGACTAATCATTCTGACCGCATAAGCAATCCCGCCTGACGAGACTTTAATGCAAAACACACACAGAGGACTAACTGGTTGCGACATCACAAAGTCTGAACAAGATTTTATGTTTATGTTTTATTTTTAACACAAAACTGGGAATTAAGAACTGTTACAAGCTCTTTTTAACTCTTTTTAACCGTTTAACTGATTCTTTAACAGATGACTTCTTTGTAATGAATCAGAAACATATAACATGGTCAGCGCAGTCCAATAGTTTCTTGAAGAGATGACTCTTATGAATCAATTCTTTTTAGTGAATTAAAGACACACAACTCCCCAATGTATTCTAACTGATTCTTGAACGGATGACTCTTCTGAGTCAGTTCTTTTAAATGAATCAAAAACATATATAATGTGACCACCGTAGTCCAAACGATCCTGAACGGATCACTCTCGGAGTCATTTAATTAGCGAATCAAAGTGTAGTTGAACCAATTCCTGAACAGAATACTCTTATGCATCTTTTGAGCAAATCACATCATTTTAATGTTTTTGAAAGAAGTCTCTTATAGGCTCACCAAGGCTGCATTTATTTGTTAAAAAATGCAGGTCAAATATATTACAATTTAAAATAACTTTTATATTTTAATACATTTTAAAATCAGCAGCCATTATGCCAATATTCAGTGTCACATGATTCTTCAGAAATGATTCAAATATGCTGAATTGGTACTCAAGAAACACTTCCTAATATTATCAATAAAATAAAAAAGTTAATATTTTTGTGGAAACCATGAAACATTTTAAGGATTCTTTGATGAATGGCAAGTTCAAACGTACAGCATTTATTTGAAATAGAACCGTTTGTAACACTATAAAATATGAACTCTCTTTAATCAATTTAATGCAACCTTGCTGTATAAAAGTATTAATTTCTTAATAAATAATTTTTTTTTCTAATATGACTTTTTTTCTAATATGATTTTTTTTTTATAAAACTCAAGGTACTAAAATAATCAATGGAATCACAAGGAAGCGAATCATTAATGACCAGAATATTTAAATTCTTTACAATTCACACAGATTAAAATTCCTCATTATCAGACACATCACTATTTCATAAACAGCTATCTGATACCCCTGCTGCAAGCCGGTTCATAAAGAGACAAAAAGTGACGGGGATGTAAACGTGAGCGTGCCATTTCTGAGTCCGTGTGTGTGTGTTTGTGTGTGTCAGGCTGAAAGCGCATCACAGACACAAAAACAACATGCCAACCCTGAGTGGCCGTATCTGGGCAACCCTGCCACACAGCGCTTGGCACCCTCCTCCTCCGCTCCTTTGTGCCAGGGCCAGCGCCACGTCAACTTCACACCACCACACACCACGGCCCTTGCGCCCTGCCTGCTGTGCCACCAGAGAGAGGGGCAATGTGGGATACGTCTCAATCCGCAGGGTGGTGCCTCCCCCCTGCGCCGGCTCTCCTCCCTCCTCGTGGCTCCTGATCCCCCCTCTCCCGTTGTTCTCCCTCCTCTCGTCTCTAGCACTGTCAATGTGTCTTAAGAACACTCCCATCCTCTCATCTCTTTCTTCCTGTCTGCCTTTCTCACTGTCATTCACACTGTACCCGTTCCTCTCTCCTTCTGCTCCATCAACATCCCTCCCCCAACTTGCAAATGACTCCCTCAGCCTCCCACTCGTCTGACTCTGCCCGTCGCTCTGTCTTTTTATCCTTCACTCTTTCTCCCATTCTGTTTCTCTATCTGTCCCCGTGTCTGTCTTTCTGCCTGACAGAACAGAGGGGCATAAGCTTCTTTCTTCTAGACCACAGGAGTCCTCCAAAACCTCCCCTGCCAGAGAACAACGCAGTGAACCTCCCACCACACACACACACACACACACACACACACACTAGAACTGTCTATAGAAAGGTGAAGGATTCAAATGAAAGAGAGGACGGTAACTCAATTAGGAATTTAATGTAAAAACAAAGACGAGTGGATAAGGTAATCAGGCTTTGAGTAAGAGAGATCTGTCTGTAGCTGACAGTTTGATAGATTTGACTGACTGTGAGACAGTTTTCAGTCAGAGTTTGTGAAAGAGATCAAAAAAACTAAAATTAAAAAAATACAATTTTTATTCTATATATGGGCAATTATTCAATTAAAGGTACTTTGGAGCACATTTCTTCAAGCTGTTTCATCTATGAAATTTTTAATCAAATGTCCTGGAATCTGGAACTGATTATGGACATAATTTTGACATTGTATTTTCATATTTTTTGTAAAAAAAAATCTGGATAGGCTTTTTTTTTTTCTTTTTTTTTAAATAGAAAGAAATGGTTGTTCTCCCTCCTCTCGTCTCTAGCACTGTCAATGTGTCTTAAGAACACTCCCATCCTCTCATCTCTTTCTTCCTGTCTGCCTTTCTCACTGTCATTCACACTGTACCCGTTCCTCTCTCCTTCTGCTCCATCAACATCCCTCCCCCAACTTGCAAATGACTCCCTCAGCCTCCCACTCGTCTGACTCTGCCCGTCGCTCTGTCTTTTTATCCTTCACTCTTTCTCCCATTCTGTTTCTCTATCTGTCCCCGTGTCTGTCTTTCTGCCTGACAGATCAGAGGGGCATAAGCTTCTTTCTTCTAGACCACAGGAGTCCTCCAAAACCTCCCCTGCCAGAGAACAACGCAGTGAACCTCCCACCACACACACACACACACACACACACACTAGAACTGTCTATAGAAAGGTGAAGGATTCAAATGAAAGAGAGGACGGTAACTCAATTAGGAATTTAATGTAAAAACAAAGACGAGTGGATAAGGTAATCAGGCTTTGAGTAAGAGAGATCTGTCTGTAGCTGACAGTTTGATAGATTTGACTGACTGTGAGACAGTTTTCAGTCAGAGTTTGTGAAAGAGATCAAAAAAACTAAAATTAAAAAAATACAATTTTTATTCTATATATGGGCAATTATTCAATTAAAGGTACTTTGGAGCACATTTCTTCAAGCTGTTTCATCTTGTGTGAGTGAGAGAGAGAGAGAGAGAGAGAGAGAGAGAGAGACATCAGACTGTAATGTCAACTGTGATGCGACAGCGTCCAGCTTTCTCTCAGTCTCTCCTTTTGTTTCTCTCGACATGTCACTGTCTCCATAACTAAACCGAATCCCACACACAGTCCCGATAGTTGATTTCATTATTGAGCTTTATCAGAGACAGGGACTGCAGATGGGCTGATTCTGTTCAGTTCATTTGATCAGCGATGATGGTGGTTCGTCGCTGTGCCAGATCCACTCTCACCAGATGCCACATGACAGTTGGCCATGAACAATACGAACTGGCAGCCAGGCCTAAAGTCTGTCTCTATTAATTCAAAATGAATGCTGTCTGGAGGAGACACTAGAGAAATGTGTTTGTTTGTGTGTGGTTCTGATCAACTTTTGCTCAAGGCAGAAAGAGATTAGGCTAAACTTCCTCTGTGAATGTCAGAGAGCTACGGGTCAGACATGCTCCTTGGTCGATATCAGGACGTATCTGTCAAAACAGACAGGTTAGCTTGTGTGTATGTGTGCCTGTCTAAATTGAGGATAGGCTAATCGCACACAAGATTATGGGATCTTTCTCTCAAGGAGGGGAAGTATTTGAACGGCACACCCTTCTGACGTGCTGACATTGAGACTGACCTCAGCGACCCCTGCTTTAGTGGCCCTAAAGCAAGCTTTGCTCAAAACAAGCAGTGCGTTTTCACCACCTTACATAAATTATCATCCATAAACAACAAAAACACTGACAGAAATGCTAAAGTGAGCAAAACAATACTTTCATACATATCAGTCCAACAAGCTAGATAAGAAATAGTACAGATTAAAAAATATCAACGTATCATTGAAACGTAAATGTGTGAATATCATTGCTTTAGATACCTCAAGCAAATTTTTCAAGTGAAAAAGTAATGCTTTATGTTTGAAACAAATGAAGACAAAAAGCATTTGGACCCTTTTTGGTTATTAAACCTTAGTGCACATCCACAGATGAATAGGGACAAACCAATCCAATCAAATCCAATCAACCAAAAATGAATGGAGGAAATCAAAATGTTCTACATTCTACAAAAAAAAAAAAAAATAATAATAATAATAATAAAATTAAATAAAATAAAATAAAAATTATTTAATTGTATTTCTTTGTTTAAATTAACATGAATTCATTAATTAATAAAAAAGAAGCATAAGCTGCCTATAGGGTCATTTTTTTTAGATGGCCACTAAGTGAACTTTAGTTTTACAGAGAATTTGCTAGGATGCCTATGCAAACTTGAGATTAAGTAAATCCACACACACACACAAAAACCACCTTCACACAAGTTGGTTAAAAAGCTACTATAAGTTCAGCTCTACCATCATTTGTTTGCAGACATTTTAAGTGAGCCAGAACAGAAACCCACAAATAGACATGATGCATAAGTAAAATAATAAATTGTTTTTCTGAATTCTAATGGTCTAATGGCTTTATAAATTAAATAACAGTTCAAAAGTTCAACCCTTCCCCTACCTTAGATCTTAGAGAGACGCCACACACACACTCGTACCTATACACACACAAACACACCTGAACTCTGTCACCCCACACACACACTCACACAAACAAACTGGAGTCCCCTGAGGCTGGCTTGCTTTTCCATCACGCAAATTTACAAGATCCTGAAATACTTTAAATGGAAAATTAGAGGCCTTTAATCAAGGACGCTTAAATGCAGCTGGGTGAGGAAGCAACGCTGAGGTTTAACAACAGACTCACTCTCAAAATCATTCCACAGCTGTGATTGAAGCTTCAAGAATAAAATGTAGAAAGAAAATGCAAACTGAGATTTATAGAGCTACCCATCTAGCAAACATATAGAGGTCATTCTGTGAATGTGTGTGTGTGTGTCTATACTCTGTTTTTTGTCAGAGCAACTAACATCCCAGAAGCCGAAGTGTCAGCAGAATTGAGCCTGCATGTGTGTTTCTGCACTTTTGCCACAGTCAGCTTATGCTCTCTCTCTCTTTCTCTCTCTCTCTCTCACGGTGGAGCAGAGTGGGAAAAAAACCACTGTGTCGGGACATTTTCCATGCATCTCCTTTCCCTAGTGACCCACACTGAATGTCACCTACACACACAACACAAACTACTCGCAATCACTGATCCGAAACAGTTATTCACTAAATAACTGTGGCATTTTTTGCTGTTGTCTGTTCAATCCAGCTTAACCAGGCAGGCGCTATCCCACTGTCATCCTTTTCCATGCAAATAAAATGTAAATATGAAAAGATATTAATAAAATATATTTATTATTACCTGTGGAAAGCAGCAGCCTCAAGTCTCCTGTTCCAAAGGCTGCATTCATAAAATACGGTAAAAATTCTAATATTGTCATTTTTTTACTACACTTAAAAATATTTTTTTATATATTCTAAAATGAAATATCAGCAACCTTTACTCCAGTCTTCAATGTCACGTGATCATTCTAATATGCAGGTTTGGTGCTAAAAAACATTTCTCATGTTTATTAATACTAAAAACAGCCATGCTGCTTGATATTTTTTTTCTGCTTAGAAGTTTTCTTTGATGAATACATAATTCAAAAGTAGAGCATTTTTAAAATAGAAATCTTTTGAAACAATGTAAAAGTCTTTACATTTACTTTTGATCAATTTAATGCATCGTTGCTGAAAATAAAAAGTATTATTTTTAATTTATTATTATTATAATTTTTTTAAATCTTACTGACTCCAAATTTTTGAATGGTATTGTACTTAATGCATTTTAAAGAATCAATTTCTGGGTGGTAAAAAACAAAACAACAACATGACAGCATGTACTAATAAACAGCGGGTGCAATTCAATTTTAGTGAATTCCCCTCACCATCTTTACTGTAATGACCATTTAAATCTATTCAAGAAGCTATAACTGCTCTCTCCCCCATTGTGTCTCCAAGCTTAGAGCTGCTAACATTTTTACTGTAATGTTGTAATTGCAAAGATAGAGGCGATGGAGACAGAGAGAGTGTCTTTGTCCACACATCTAGAGCTCCATTATAAATGCATTCAGTGTCCAGCAGACCCATTCAACGTGTACAGGCAGCCAAAGAGGCCAGCAGTCAGCGTGCCAATACATCAGACTCAATGGCTCCTAAATGAGTGCATATGGAGGCTTGATTGAATAATACACAAATGCAATGAAAGCGCTCACATTCACTGTTGGAAAGAACTAGGCGCCACGCAGAGAACGAGCATTTAAATAAGTGGAGTAATTACTGATTTTTGCTTACATAATCAAATGAGTGTGATTTTATGCAGCGGGTTATTTTCACAAGCGTTGCATGCTGGTGGGATAAATGGTGTGGTTGGCTGTGAAAAGTAGTTTTTTTATATGTTACTCTAACTTACTCTCTTTGTTTCAGTGTCTGTCCTCTCATATAGGCATTTATGATCACACTGCAAATGTTTCAGATTTTCATATCAAGTTTGCGACAGACTGTCTGCATATTACAAGTGTTTGTCTGTCGGTTCAGTCATTGCATCTACACCGCTTACTTCAGGACTTTCTACTACAACAAGTGTTATGTTCCTCAACAGGTGAACACTGATGCTTTAAATGTTTCTCCAAAAATTCCTTATGTGCTAAGAAAGATCAAATAGAAGTTAGAACAGAGTAATTGCATAATTGCGTAATTGAGTAATTTTGTATGCATGCAAATATAACAATGACATCACTGCCAGTGAATAGATTTGTAAACATTCTATCCATTACAAATCAAAAAGACATTGCCTTAAATGTACATTACCATTCAAAAATATTTTGGGTTTGTTTGTTTATTTATTTATTTATGTTTTGTGCACCACTCACTGTTGCATGGCTGATTGTTTGTCTACGTTGTTCTGTATGTTTAAAAGAGAATAAAATAAAAAATATAAATTTGAAAGTAATTTACTTTAAGTAATACTTTTTTATTTATTAATTTTACTTAATTTTGTTTTTTTCTGAAAGGACACAAACATGACTGTAAAACATTTATTATTTTACAAAAGATAAATGCTGCTATTTATATTCATCAAAGAATCTTGAAAAAGACAAAAATACATATTGCCTTGGTTAAAATGGGACATTAAATGATTCAAGCTATGAACTGATTAATCTGATATGTGCAGAAGAAGAATGTTTGAGGAATCAATACAGTACTGTTGTTTCAAGGGCAGGCAGCTGGAGTTCTAGTAATACAGCAATACATTTCATTATATTAAGTAAACTTTAACTTTATTGACCATGATGGAACTTCATTTCCCAGAATGCTCTAATTTAACCTAAGGACTTTGTTTTAGACCCAGAAACCTGACTATGGCTTTTTTGATATGACTAGTTTTAGTTGGTCATGTTAGACTAATTCAACAACAATTTTTTGTGTGACTGTGTTCCTATGAAATTCCTTTTTCTGTCATTTTGATTCAAATTTGAATGCTACTTGTGGAGTGCTGTGGCCAGTTCAATTCCGATTCACTCTTATGAACTGAGAAAGAAACAATTCTTTAATTGTGAATTTGTGAACAATGAACATGGGGTCATTGAGTGCAGCCTTACACCGAGATCAGTGTCGAAATAGAGGCTGTGGTTTTATGACAGGCTGGTATTTGAGGAATTATTTGAGTTTAGCTCTTTTCTGGTTTTCTTTCAATCAGTAACTCTTTACAAGCAGGAGAAGCAGCTCTCAAGATAATCAATCACACAGATATAGATTCACATAGACTGACAAATGCTCAACAAATCAGACTAAAAACCAAACATCGAATCCCATGCAAACAAATTGCTCTAAAATGTGAAAAAATAAACGTACTCTCGCTTGTCTGTCTTCTTTCCTCCATTTCTTCTTTCCTGTCTGACCTTCATGCATCTTTTCTTTCTTCCTCCTTCTCTGTCAGTCCCTTGCTTTTTGCCTGTTTGTCAAGATTCTTTGTTTGTCTGGTTTCATTCATTTCTGTCTGCCTTCTTCCTTCTTTCTTTCTGTTTTTCTGTATGTCTTCCTTTTCCGGTTGCCTATCTTCCTTTCTACCTTCCCTTCTTTCTACCTTTTTGTTTACTTTGTTTGTCTGTTTTTCTTCCTTCTTCTCTTTCTGTCTTTATGGAGTCCTTTGTTTGTGTCCATCTTCCTTCTTACTGTTTGCCTAACATACCTACTGTCTGACTTACTCCTTCCTGTCTTCCTTCATTCTTACTGTTTGTCTAACATACTTCCTGTCTGATTTCCTTCTTCCTGTCTGACTTCCACCTTACTTCCGTTTGTCTTCTTACCTTCCTTTTTGTCTGTTTTTCTTCCTTCCTCTATCTGTCTCCCTTTCCTTTCTGTTAGTCCTTCCTTCTTCTCTTACTTTTTGTTCGTCTGACTTCCTTCCTGTCTGACTTCATTTCTTCAGTCTCTCTTCCTTCCTCTGCCTATCTTCCTTCTTCTCTGTCCATCAGGCTTCCTTCCTTTCGTCCTATCTGTTCATCTGTCATACAGTATCATAGTATTTTTAAATAGTGACATACACTCTTAAAAATAAAGGTGCTTCACGATGCCATAGAAAGTACATTAAATATGCTCTGTCTCTATTTCTAGCCTCACTGCTATTGTATGCAGAACACATAAATCACACCGGGCAGTAGAACCCAGGAGAGAGGGGGTGGGTGCGTGTGTGTGTTCAGAAAGACTGCAAGACCAGCTCCAAATGAGGAACGGGTAAAGAGAGAGACAAAAAGAGACAGAGAGAGGTCCCACTTTACACCTGGCTGCAGGTATTTTTTTTCACCTTCTTCAAAGACTTGTTCTTCCTACTCTGTTTCTCTCTCTTCTGTGGTTCTCACACACACCCTAATACCTCTCTCAGCCCTGGCAAGTCGCTACAGATCCAGCATGTGAGAGTTTAGTTCGGGGTGAGCGCCAGTCGATCAATCACCTTGTGCGATGGCGACTGAATGGTTCTTTGTGGAACCAAAAATGGCTCTTCTATGGCATGGCTGTGAAGAACCTTTTAAGCACCTTTATATTTAACAGTGTATTGTTGCACAATATGTTACTACAAATCTAACTTCCTTCCATGTTTCCATCCTTCCTTTCTGTTCGGTCTATAATCTTCTTACTTTCCATCCTCTCTATCTGTTGGACTTCATTCCTTTTTTCTGTTTTCCTTCTTTACTTATTTCTCTGTCTTTCTCCTTTTCATCTGTCACATCATTGCAGTTTTGCATTGCAATATCATTACACCCCTAATGTTAACACGCCATTCAATCTGCTATTGAGAAAGATCCGTCCCAGGATTACTAGGTGAAGGATTGAGGATTTTCCACCTAAGGTGCTTTGGGCAAACCGTCACAGTGAACTAGTCTAACAGTACATTAAATATGCTCTCTCTCTCTATTTCTAGCCTCACTGCTATTGTATGCAGAACACATAAATCACACCGGGCAGTAGAACCCAGGAGAGAGGGGGTGGGTGCGTGTGTGTGTTCAGAAAGACTGCAAGACCAGCTCCAAATGAGGAATGGGTAAAGAGAGACAAAAAGAGACAGAGAGAGGTCCCACTTTACACCTGGCTGCAGGTATTTTTTTTCACCTTCTTCAAAGACTTGTTCTTCCTACTCTGTTTCTCTCTCTTCTGTGGTTCCCACACACACCCTAATACCTCTCTCAGCCCTGGCAAGTCGCTACAGATCCAGCATGTGAGAGTTTAGTTCGGGGTGAGCGCCAGTCGATCAATCACCTTGTGCGATGGCTGTATTACAAGTCTGTTCTGCCATGTCATCACACAGGAATCTTTATGGAGGCAGACAGCACTGTGGGCAAGTTTTAAATAATCATTTTTATAAAACGCAGAGGGAGCAAGAGCTTTTATCTCTGAAGTGCTTCAGTGAGGGACAGGAACAGGATGAAACACAACATTATAGATGGTGGGGAAATACACACTTGGCTCTAAGATAAAATGAGTTAGTGTATAGGAGATATAAGGGTGGACAACACACACACACAGCAAGTCCTTAAGTGCCCTCATTGCATGGATGTGGATATGGTCTGTGGGTGGTTAGGAGACTGTTAAGGCCACAGTAAGATAAATATTACCATTATATGGAGTAAGAACCATACATATCCCATAGATGTGTGAGAGATAATGAAATACAGCCCCCATTTTTTCTGAAGAGCAATAAACCCATGAAAGTTCACCAAAAAGCTAATTTCACACTGGTTACATTCACACAGCAGCTGAATATGGTTGTCAGTCCTGTTTTATCAGACAATTGAATTCTGATATTTTGAGGACTCACATCTGCATTTGGGGAATTCAGTAAATCTGTAGTGTGTAAACGCCACACAAAGAAAGAGATGGAAATGAAGATGTGAACTCTTTTCTATCTTGGCAACAAAAGTGCATTTTCATTTTCTTGCTAATAAAGGGAAGAACTCTCATTTTTTGCAACACGCTACTTATTTGCACTGTAGAAGCTGTGTTAGCTGAAGAGCTTTAACACCGCTGTAGACGTTACTGACGATGTTCAGTTATAGTCCCAATTTGTAGGCCAGTCTGGAAAGATAACGCACTGTGGGTTCCTTGTAGAAATTCATGTTTTTAAACAAGCCTTTTTTAATTATAGTAATTATAATAAGGTCTGTTGTCACTCAGACTTTGATTAGAACCTCAAAAGTAAAATTCCAAAGTAACATTTCCAAAATACGTATGCATAGCTATACTTTATGCACAATTGGTCTACAGAATGTGACAAAACTCTATTTGGAGACATCTTGGGATGCCCTCAATTGTGAAAAATAATACATATAAATATTATAGTAAAATATTATGATAAACAATAATACAATCAAATTATATATGTGTGTATATATATATATATTAGTGCTGTCAAATGATTAATCACGATTAATCGCATCCAAAATAAAAGATTTTGTTTACATAATATATGTGTGTACTGTCTACATTTATTATGTATGTATGTATGTATGCATGTATCAGAATGAGTTGTATGTATGTATGTATGTATGTTAGGGATGGAACGATAACCGGTTTCACGATAAATCACGATAAAATACCCTGACGGTTAGTATTACCATTTAAAATTTAATTATCATCAAAACTGATTATCGCGATTTTGAAAACTCCCGGTAAATCCTGTCCAGCCAGCATCAGTCTGACGCAGAAGCAGCATGCAATTGATATGGAACTGTAATGCGGTCAAGAGAGCTGCCTGGAAATAATTGCACATCTCAGAACGTTCGTCAGCCAATCAGATTCAAGCATTCAACGGCCCCATAGTATAAAATATATATACTGTATGTATATATATATATATATATAGTAAAAATTTAAAAAATAGTAAGACAAAAACTACTTTATTCTTCACCAAAAAAAATGAGGGTTAGGATGTTGGGTTACTCTGTAGCATTTATAATTAGCTGTATATCCAAACAATAGAAATAAACTGTATGTCCAGCCAGCTAACTAACAGTGTGTTTGTGTTTCATTGAAAGCTGTTGAAGAATGTGTAAATGCAGGTGCTATACAGTGTTCACCTGTACAGATGTAGGTATATTCTTTGTAATCTCCTGTCTGTCAGACCGCCTCCATTGCACTGTCAGGGTAAATGACTAATGAGAAATCACACAAAACTGCTGTCAGCCCCTCAGCCCTCTTTCACAGGCCCTGTAATAGTCTGACCCTCAGTCACACTAAATCTCAACACACTCTCCTCTTCTCAGTCATCTGTGAAGGGAAGCTTTAAATCTTCAAATGCAATGGACTGGATGGTTAGTTAATTGCACCTATTGGCAAATTCCCTACATTTTATTGTTTACACACACACTCTCTCACACCTAAAAAATATACTCTACCCTGTCTTCCCCATCTCAAAAGCTGACTTAACAAAAACACAATGCACCTATTTTGTGATGTGACCTGAGTGGCAATGTGAACTTTCCTCTCTGACCTCTAACGCCTGTGACCCCGGCACTTCCCTAATGGAGACAGGAAGGTATTAAGGGGTCTGGTTGAGTGGGGGTGAAAGGTGAGGATCACAGGTCAAGCTCTAAAAATGATCCGTCTCTATGGAAACACACAGAGAAGCATTATGGGGACTCGTCCTTTGATGAAACCTCAGCTATTTGCTTTAAATTTGGAGGAAAATGACCTGATAATTACTCCCATAATGAACTGGTGTGGACTGTTCGATTTCAGACTGCTTTGTTGCACGCACAACGTGTGCAGGTTTGTGCGGGAACGACAAATGTGATTTTATCGATGAACATATGCATTCAGCATGCGTTTCAACACTTCTAACATTGATGGAATGCGGTAAGGCTAGTTCTGACATTTATGCCTTTTCACCGTGAATTACCTGAAGTTTATGTAAAGAACAAAAGCACGTAGGTATTTTCTCACCCTTAGTCAGTATGACTAATTTGATTGGCTTGCATGTTCATTACTTTCATGCAATTTATTCAAATTGAATTGCAAAAGTATTAGACAAAATCTTAATATTTAATTTGAACACATTTTACAAAATGTTTAAAAGCATTTCACATTTTAAAAACGTTGTGAAAAAGGTATAAATTCAATTTAAAAAAAATTTTTTTTTTAAAAAGGAACATTTCAGAACTGAAGGATCAGTTCCCTTTCATCTCTGGCCCATAAATTCCTTAAATATGAAAGTATATTTAAATTAGGTACTAAAAATATTCTGTCTGTCTGTATAGCCTATAAACTTCAAGACAGTTTTAAATTCCTTAAACTTTCAGACAAGGTCTCATCAAGCCATCGTTTAAAGTTTGTATTGACAAACCTTCCTTTTCTAGTTAAAAATTACACTTAAAATTAAAATTCCTATTATAATTCTGCAACCTGTTTGCTACCTCAAATCAAATTGAGGAATTTAAAAAGCATTCTCGGGAACACATATGCACTATTAACTTAAGAGTTTTCTCTCAATAAACTCCTAATTTGCTGCTTATTAATAGTTAGTAAGGTAGTTGTTAAGTTTAGGTATTGGGTCAGATTAAGGGATCTAGAACATGGCCATTCAGAATAAGGCATTAATATGTAGGCTACCTAATAAGTACTAATAAACAGCCAATATGCTAATAATATGCATGCTAATAAGCAACTAGTTAATAGTGAGAATTGGACTTTAAAATAAAGTGCTACCGCATTCTCAAATCAGTTCTGAATGGCATACAAATTGAAATTTAAATCCACGTTTATTCAAGCAATATGTAATCAACACGGCAGGGTCACAACGATAGTTACGGAAATTATGATGGATGGATGGATGGATGGATGGGCTGGTGTCAAAGCATACCGGGGGCTATGTGACCTATCAGAGGATTAAGAAATAGAGTGTGTGCATGCGTGTTGTCATTGGGTCAGTCTTCCTTTTCTAGTTAAAAATTACACTTAAAATTAAAATTCCTATTATAATTCTGCAACCTGTTTGCTACCTCAAATCAAATTGAGGAATTTAAAAAGCATTCTCGGGAACACATATGCACTATTAACTTAAGAGTTTTCTCTCAATAAACTCCTAATTTGCTGCTTATTAATAGTTAGTAAGGTAGTTGTTAAGTTTAGGTATTGGGTCAGATTAAGGGATCTAGAACATGGCCATTCAGAATAAGGCATTAATATGTAGGCTACCTAATAAGTACTAATAAACAGCCAATATGCTAATAATATGCATGCTAATAAGCAACTAGTTAATAGTGAGAATTGGACTTTAAAATAAAGTGCTACCGCATTCTCAAATCAGTTCTGAATGGCATACAAATTGAAATTTAAATCCACATGTTTATTCAAGCAATATGTAATCAACACGGCAGGGTCACAATGATAGTTACGGAAATTATGATGGATGGATGGATGGATGGATGGGCTGGTGTCAAAGCATACCGGGGGCTATGTGACCTATCAGAGGATTAAGAAATAGAGTGTGTGCATGCGTGTTGTCATTGGGTCAGTGAGAACACCAGGGGGCTGATACACTGAAGCACGGACAGCCCTGAGCGCATCAGCTGTTTGTCTCTGTGTGTGTGACCTACAGGTCACAGTTAAGCCTGAGGAGGTATTACCAACATGCAGACTTCACAAGATGAACTCCCGTCATCCCCAAACTGACCACAGCTCTGTGATAACTATGCCTCAAAAGTAGAGTTAACTCTGCAAAGACCCTTATAAGATCATAGTCAACTCAGCATCACCACAGACTGATACAAGAACACTGGTTCTTGTATCAGTACTGGTTTTGACTGACAAATATAGGCATTTGTCAGTCAAAAAGCCATATAGTTGTGGCCACTTGCACAATTCCATGCAAAAGGTGCACTTTTAAAACACTTTAAACCTTCGGATTAAGCACTAATGGGATGATCCTCTGATTAATAAACAAACTGAAATCCTTTAGTAATCTGCTGAAGTGGATGCAAGGGTGAGGGGCCAAGGATTGCCTTCATTCCCAGAAGGTAAACTGATGATTCCAGGTGAGTAATTGAGAGTATGACATCATATGACTGAAAAAGCTGATGATTAGAGAATAATGAGGCCATGACTTTGATGTAAAACCCTGCACCTAAATGAATCAGCTAACACATAAAAAAAAAGTCTCAGCAACGTCACTGCAAGATTCACTGCAGTGAACCATTCAGAATTAAACTGAGAATGCCTTGGTAAAAAAAAAAAAAACATTTAATTGCAATTGAACTGAGGCACCAAACAGGATTTGAATGTGGAGGAAAAGGAAGTAGAATTAAAATAAACAACAATATAGACAGATAGAAAGAATGATAGATAGAACTACAGAAAGAATGATAGAACTATAGATAGATGGAATGACAGAGCGACAGAACAATAAGGACAGACAGAACGATAGATTGAACAACAGATACACAAAACCATGGATGGATGGAACGATATAGAACAAGATTCAGACAGACAGACAGACAGACAGACAGATAGATAGACAGACAGAATGATATATAGAATGATAGATACACAAAACGATGGATGGTGGATGGATGGATGGATGGAATGATAGAACAAGAGACAGAACGATAGAAAGAACGATAGATAAAACAAAAGAAAGCAAGATTAATGGCTAGAAAAATAGATAACTATAGACAAATAGAACGACAGAAAATATGATAGATAGAATGATAGAACTACAGAAAGAACGATAGAGCTATAAAACTATAGAAATATGGAATGAAAGAATGACAGAATGATAGACAAAACAATAGAATGACAGAGTATAATAGATTGAACAACAGATATACAAAGAATATGAGACAGAGTGATTGACAGAATGATAGAAAGAATGATAACTAGAAAATAGATAACTATAAACAGAGAATGACAGAAAGAATGATAGATAAATAGAACATTAGAACTATAGATAAATGGAATGATAGATAGAATGATAGAACGATAGATAGATAGATAGATAGATAGATTTGCAACTTGTCTTTAACATTTTCCTCTTCCACATCTACAAAAAAAAGGATATGACAAATCATGGAAGTTGTGGAATACATTCTTTGTGTTTGAACAAAAACACGTTCTCCTCCCCATTGTCCCGTTCACTTCTTCAGACAGACCTTTCCTGACCTCAGTTATTAGCAAATACAAATTCCAACCCTCAAAACCCCATAAGCCTCTATATACGCTCTGACAATAACCCAGCCTCACACACACTCAGGCCACGGCTCCATTATAAAGACCCTATGGACCCTCCTCCTGAGTCCTTAACACTCAAAAAGCGGCTTCTCTGGTTTTCTTTTTCTTTTTTTTCTCTCCTGTCTATCCCATTCTTCCTCCCTCATGTGCATCTTGCTGTGCTGAAGGTATGGCCTTTTGAAGTACGCTGTGCTCTAATTGGACAAAAATGTAGTGTGGGGCTAGCTGGGTCATTATTACCCACGCTGACCCCCTTGATAGTGGCAAGTCGGCATGTCGTTAAGGGAACCTGCCGTTCCCACGATGATGGGAGCCGTAGTGCTAGGGGTCTGGATTCCGTTAGCTTGGCCCGTAAAAATCAAGGCCCATTTTAATCAAAGCATGGAGGGGTCAGTCCTGGCCGTCCAATTACAACACCAGATGTTGAACAAGGGTCACCCTGACCAGCTCATTTGGCTTGTTTTGGTGCACAGATATTGAGAGGGGCCGCTTCTGTTTGGGCTGTTTGTGATTTTGCCACACATGGGCAAATTGGGTTCATTTTGGATCTATTATGTGGTTAAAGACTTGGCAAAAAAAAAGAATATTCGCAAGATCACCACTGACTGCCCCAGGGAAAGGCGGTTTAGAATCTGTCAATCAATTATGAAGTCAGATGGGACACAGTCAGTCTCTTCAAGCAAGTCAGTTCACTTGATGGCCATCTTGGAAATACCCTCAGGCAGTTATTTTCTATGTACATAATATGCATACATGTGTCACGGTTCTGTTTAGTTAGTTTCATCATCATGGACTATTAGTTTTGTTTTCATGGACTTGTCATTGGTTTTCTTCAGTCACATGTCTTCCTTTGTTCAGTTTTCCCGCCACTCTTTAGCTGTCATGGTAATTCATTTAATCTACTCAGGTGTTCATCGTTATTGCCCTTATTTGTCTTGTATTTAAGTTGCTGCTGTTTGACCTTTCATTTGTCTGGTATTGCCTGTGTTGTACACAGCTGTCATTTTAACATTGCATTTAAAACATTTTAAATAAGTTAAAATAAAACGTTTGAAAAATAATACATTATTTTTAAAAGTTTATCTGGGCGGAAACTACATTTTTACTTCAGACCTCACATGCGTTTTCTTCGTCAGTTGCGGCGAGTTCAAAAATGACCATGCGAAAGACGAGAAGGTGGGGGATTATTTTGAATTAGAAGGAAACAGAAAAGTTTTGAGTAAATGTCAAATTGTCTTACAATAACTCTACTGGAGCGATGCGTAATCATATTCAATACAGGCACGTAGGCGTTAGCTTAGAGGCTGGCCAAAGTCAGTAAATGTCAATCACGTCATTCACTGCAACCCGCCGGCGCTGTGATCCCGTCCGCGCTGTCTATTCCTCTAACGAAGACCCACTTCGGTGCTGGTGCGGGATGTCCAGGCACTTTCTGAAACTCTATCGGCTTGCTTTTTATTATCTCTGCGTGCCTGCGACTTCAGTTCCTGCCGAGCACGTTTTTTCAAGTGCAGGAATTTTATTGTTAATCGCCTCAGGTCCCGTCTTTCACCAGACCACGTTGATAATTTCACTGAACAAATAACGCATGGTCTGAGTAAGTAAAATGGGCATTGTTGCATTATTTTTGTTTTTAGACGATATAACCTACACGAAGTACGTTTTTAAAAGCCGTTTTAATGCTATCTCTTGATAAACCTTCCTATTGTTTTCGACTTGTGTTTTAATATGTTGGCTAACGTTATATGAAGATTAAGAATTCTGTCAGGCTATTGATTGATTTTCCATTGTTCTGCATTTCCCCAGCTGATTTGAATAAATAAGCTATGCTTTGGCCGACGTTAGTGTATACTCTTCTTTTTTTTATTTTTAACGACTGCCTAAAATGAAATGATGATAACGCGAGGCAAGTGTGCGGCAAGCGAATTCATTGAGGGATTTGACAGTGTGATTCATAGATTAAGTATTTCAAATATAGGCTATGCTACACGCACGCACAGAGGTTTTTTTCTTTTTTGGGGGTTTCTTGCTTTTAGACTAGTCGGATACAAAACTTTCGTTTAAACGACAGTCAAATTAGTCGTCGCGCACATCCCTAGTCAGAAGTGGTGCGAATGCTTGTATGTCAGAGAATAGATCGGGACATCAGTTTACTGTCTGGGATTTGTTGTGTCAATCCGTGCCGCATCCAGTGTAAACAGAATCGCCGATTACAATGGGTTCTGTTGTCTATAGTCGGGTTGCGCCGCTCGTGTACAGTGTAAACACGGGGTAAAATTAGCAAAGAGCTCCAGATTGCATCAGT
>NW_015661872.1:140076-140434 GCF_001515625.1 Sinocyclocheilus rhinocerous | reverse complement strand
TGAAACTCTATCGGCTTGCTTTTCGTTATCTCTGCGTGCCTGCGACTTCAGTTCCTGCCGAGCACGTTTTTTCAAGTGCAGGAATTTTATTGTTAATCGCCTCAGGTCCCGTCTTTCACCAGACCACGTTAATAATTTCACTGAACAAATAACGCATGGGTCTAAAATGGAGTAAGTAAAATGGGCATTGTTGGTTTTTCGACTTTTTCGACAATATAGCCTACACGAAGTATGTTTTTAAAAAACGGTTTAATGCCATTTCTTTCCTATTGTTCCTATTGTTTTTGACTTGTGTTTTAATATGTTGGCTAACGTTATATGAAGATTAAGAATTCTGTCAGGCTATTGATTGATTTTC
>NW_015661872.1:125699-140033 GCF_001515625.1 Sinocyclocheilus rhinocerous | reverse complement strand
TTATTGCCCTTATTTGTCTTGTATTTAAGTTGCTGCTGTTTGACCTTTCATTTGTCTGGTATTGCCTGTGTTGTACACAGTTGTCTTGCAGTTGAGCTATCTGTGGATTTATTTAATAAACCTCGTTTTA
The DNA here is from genome assembly GCF_001515625.1 of Sinocyclocheilus rhinocerous. Lineage (NCBI taxonomy): Eukaryota > Metazoa > Chordata > Actinopteri > Cypriniformes > Cyprinidae > Sinocyclocheilus > Sinocyclocheilus rhinocerous. The sequence goes on along the minus strand of NW_015661872.1, from coordinate 139,903 downwards.
TTTTCATCATCGTCTTCATCCTTTGGACTAATCGTGACAGAATACCAGACCCAAAAAATGAGAAGAAGAACTATGGACATTGCTTCCATTAATGTTGCCCCGACGAGGGGTAATAAGTTACTGGAAGGAGGAACAGTGTTTGTGTTCCAGCAAGGCAGAGACTTGGAGCTTTACGTGGAGGAGTTCCTCAACATCTGCCATCTTGCCACCTGTGACAACGTCTGTCTAATGGAGGGATTTTGGTGTGGACTGGATGAAGATCTCCGCTTCGTCATGCCCCGCGGTGCTCTCTGCTGGACCCTGGAGGCTTATATCAACTTCGCACTGTGAACATACGGATCCACGTTCACAGTGGGCGGAGCAGAGGATGATAGCAACCTCGTCCAGCCACACCGCACAGACATCGCACAGCTAGACACAGAGCACAGTCCACCAACACCTCTCACTATGGAGACGACAACGCCAGAGCCCCCCGCAGACGGGGAGCTTCCGCCCGCTGCGAGAACGGCGCCTGTGATGGCAGAGCCCACTAACGCCCCGGAGCCGAAGCCCCTATGTGAGTCTGACCAGGGGTGTGAGCCGGCAACAGCTGTCCCTGTGGGAAATATGGTGGACATTGATTCTGGGGAGGACTGGCTCATTAACTGGGACACGGAAATACTGCTTCCCACCCTACCCCACCCTGATATCGCTACACTTTCTTCATCGTCGCTGGTTCTAGCCAGCACAAAGACTGATTCTTCACCCGATATGAACTGTGAGGTTGGCTGGGATCACGGATAATAATTCACTCTCCTACATCCACTACCAACCCCAGCCAGTCCTCCAGCCCTTCCTCAGCTGGATGCCTGCAGCCCTGTGTCTTCCCTTGTGATGCCTTGCAGTGACGTAAAGCCTCAGGTCATACAGTCACCAGCCTCGCCTGAGTCAGTGGATTATTTGGCTCCGCCTCCAGCCTCTGATCCCTTCCCTCCACCTTGGCCCGTCGGCTCCGCCTTGGCTCCTCCCTCTCTCGGCTCCACCAGAGACCCTCGGCCTTACGACTCCACCGGGTTCCCTTGTCCCTCCGGCTCCACCTTGGTCAGTCGTCACTCTGCCTGCGCCACGGACTTGCGAGCCCTTCGCTGCGCTCTGTATCTCCACCCCTACGGCTTCAGTGGGCTCCTCCTTCCCCCCGGCTCCGCCTCAGTCCTCGGGCACTCAGGCTCCACCTCGGACGCTCGTCGCTGCGGCTACACCTAGGTCTTCAGTGCCAGTGGTGTCGCTTGGTTCCATCAGCTCTCCGTCGTTGCCCTGGGATCCCCTGACATCGGCTCTGTCTCCTTCAGTCGTCCCGCGGATGTCGTCGGCCACACGAACACCTTGGCTCCTCCCTCCATCGACTCCACCGTGGGCTGTCATCCTTGCTGCGCTCTGGGTCTGCAACACCTGGCCACTCCTCCCATCATTGACCCCATGGTTGCTCCCACCATCTGTGCCTCCATGGGGTCACTGCCTATCTGCCTGCCTGTTCTCAACAGCCCTCTGCCTGCTCCTCCTCTCCAGCCCTTCTCCAGCTCCTCGCCCTCCTCCAAAGCCCCCACCATCCCTCCCTTAGCTGTCATGGTAATGCATTTAATCTACTCAGGTGTTCATCGTTATTGCCCTTATTTGTCTTGTATTTAAGTTGCTGCTGTTTGACCTTTCATTTGTCTGGTATTGCCTGTGTTGTACACAGCTGTCTTGCAGTTGAGCTATCTGTGGATTCATTTAATAAACCTCGTTTTATTTTCATCATCGTCTTCATCCTTTGGACTAATCGTGACAACATGCACTGCTCCTCTCTACTTCCACAGGGAATGACAGAAATCCTCAAAACAGCATATTTGAATGGTTTCTGAAAGATTATGTGACACTGAGGACTGGAGTAATGGCTGGTGAAAATTCAGCTTTGCCATCACAGTAATAAATTACATTTGAAAATATATTAAAATAGAAAACAGTTCTTTAAAATTCTAATAATATTTCACAATGTCGTTACTGTATATAGGTAGTATTCTACACTCCAGAAACTGGTGTGAACAAAACTGTTTAACAGCGTCTGCCACTGCTAAAGTGAGTTGAAAGGCTGTTAAAACACTTGATTTATCAGCTGATGACAGAATAATCAAAGTCTATAAAAGTGTCAGTTACAGAGCACATCTACATCTAATTTTCTCAATGCTGTACTTTCTGACTACTCCAAAGCTTCTTTAAGTTTTTCTTGGCTGTGAAGCTACAAAGAGGTTAATGTTAAGCAACAATATTTCACATGGAATTCTGCCAAAATCCTTGTGAAGTCCATAATTAAATAAACTAAACAATACAATTCTGGTATCGGCCTTTCCTTATCCATGGCAGGAGATTTTAAACATCCTCATTCCAAGATCATGCAAGATCATCTTTTGTCTGTCTGCACTTGAGCTTGACTGTCAAGCTTAACGCTGAATCACTCTAAAACACTGTGGGTGGAGGTGGGAAAAGGACCAAGTTTCGGTAAAAGATTATACATATTTTAAAAGCACAGGAAGGGTGCGATCAAGAACAAATGCTCTTCCCAAGCTAACACTCCTTATATAAGGATACGACTTAAAAGAGCTATTAGGGAAAGAAGGTTAGATTAAACTCTATCCTGTGCTACACTAGCATTCAAAAACAAAAGCTTTTTTTGCTTGTTTTGTTTTGTTTTTAATAAATTAATACTTTTATTCAGCAAGGATGCATTAAATTGATCAAAAGTGACAGTAAAAACATTTTGGCTTTACGTTATTTTGACTTCTCCATCATACAACTCTTTAAAGAAACACCTTAGTGACTGACAGATGTGTTCGTTCACCAGCATCAGCGTAAATGGCTTTAGGTGACTTAACATCTGCGCTCACCACTCGTGTAAATGTTACACCAAAGGATTTTAGCATCTAGCTTCTCCTGAATTTCCCCTGGAGGAAATCATTGACATTACTGGCACGGCTAAAAGGAAACTGCCTTGCCTTTATCCTGTCAGCTTTGATCTGCACATCCCAGAGGAATCGTATAACTACACCATGTCAATCACTGTGAAAACACTTCAATCATTTTTGCCAGTGTTACTGTTAAGCACGTTCAGGTAGATGGTTGTTTAGTTGATACGTTTAGCTACTATCTCTGTCTTCATTCCCTCTAGTAATATTATTTCCTTCTTTTAAACGTCCCATTTCTGCTCTCTAGTTTGGGGATCTCTTTACACGAGAGACTTAGACTAACATGCGCATTTACAAACATGCCTGCAGCTTTCAATGTACAGTACACAACTGCTCGTATTAGCATTGTTGCCTAATTACTGAACAAAACGAGCTGTGATTCATACAATACTATAACAGGAAAAAATATTAACAATAAACTGACAATGAACTCTGGTGAAGAAATAATCTAGAAAAATATTACTGTTTTAAATAATCTAATTTTAAAAAAAATTTTTACATCCTATGTCATCCGCTGGAACGCCACCCTCTAATGCACGTACAAGAGATAGCGGAAGCTAGAGATTACGATTTAAAAAGTTTTAAATATGGATATTTTTCTTACACAAATGCATCGCTTCAGAAGGCCTTTATTCACCCCCCGGAGCCATGTGGAGTACTTTTTATGATGGATCGATGCACTTCTTTGAGCTTCAAAGTCTCGACCACCATACACTGCCATTATAAAGCTTGGAAGAGCCAGGGAGGGCATTCATTAATATAACTTTGATTGTATTCGTCTGAAAGAAGAAAGTCATATACACCTAGGATGGCTTGAGAGTGAGTTAATTATGGGGTAATTTTATATAAATAAAACAAAAAAAAAACTATTTAAATGTGACATACAGTACTTCACTCCCGTATTTGAAAATACAGCCCAATTTCAATAACTGCTTTTAAATGTTCAACACATTGCTCCCCCTTTTGTGTTCTTTTTGATTGAACATTTTGACTAATCAAAATGAAAAATGGAAAAAAAGTCATAAAAATTAGTGCTGGTCGGTATACCGGTTCATACCGAATACCGGTGTTTATTTTTGTTATGATATGAATTTTTAACAGTGCGCTGCATGAGACAAAAAAGTAATATAGCCAAAACAACCACATAGCCGCTCTTTAGTGTAGATGCATGTTGATTTTATCAGACGATGCCGCGATTATAAATGAGAGTGACTCCTGGTTAACATGTATTAAAAGGGGTCGTGTTTAGTCACTATTTAGTGTGGTATTTTTTGACAATATTCACTCATCAATCAGTAGAAAATATGGTTAACACCCGGTCATGCATGAAAAAAAAAAAATACCGTCATGTACCGTGAAACCGGTATAATTTTGAAAAAGACTGTGATATAAATTATTGGTCATACCGCCCAGCACTAATATAAATGTTCTTTTTAAATTGCAATACAGCAAAACATTACTTTCTGTGAGCATGTCAGCAAAGTAGCAGCCACTGAAGCTTCCCAAATTCTTTCACATTCAGTCTTTAAAGGGGTTATATGATGCGATTTCATGTTTTCCTTTGTCTTTGGAGTGTTACAAGCTGTTCGTGCATATATAAGATCCGTAGAGTCGCAAAAATTAAAGTCTCAAACCCAAAGAGATATTCTTTCTAAAAGGTAAGACTCATCCACGCCCTCTTAAAATGCCTCATTTAAACACGCCCCCACATATCTACATCACATCAGCGTGTGGGAAGATTTGCATAACACCGCCCAAATGTTTACGCAAAGAAAGAAGGCGTAACTTTTATTCTCGCTGTAGTATTGTTGCTGTCACCGCCATGTCGTGGAGACGCTGTGTGTTTTTCAAATATGGTAAGGGTTGTAACATTTGCGTCACACGCTTGAGGTATTCGGCCAATCACAACACACTGGATAGCTGGCCAATCAGAGCAAACCACGCTTTTCAGAACGATGAGCTTTGTAAAAATGTACGTGTTTCAGAAAGGCGGGGCAGAGAGGAGCAACAATAATGTACAGTATGTGGAAAATAATGTGTAAATCGCGTAAACACATTGCATTACACCAAAACACAAAATAATGTTATTTTTAGCAACATCATATGACCCCTTTAATCGATTGAGGAACGTAGATTTCTGCAATTAGTGCAACATAATTGGAGTTACATCCTAGTTATGAAAATTACAAATTACTGAAATTGCTTTGAAATTTGATATTGGCTACATTATAGCCGTTTAATTATGTGTAGAATCACCTGACCCAGTCCTGGAGCAATCTGAACGATCACACACCCAGGCCTTCACACAGTCCACAGGAAACTCTGATGGCAAGCCATGTTCCCTGACATTCATTCACCTAATGATTACCACAGAAACCATGTGCACCGATTGACCCTCCCGACTGCATAAGAGAGAAACAGAAAGAGACACAGAGAGAGAGAGATAAGACCGTGAGACCTACTTACCACACACTCCTAAATTTAGCCATCACTGACCATTTTTGATACATGTGAGCTTTCCCATAGAGATTACATGTTGGATGTATATGTGTGTGTGTAGGCATGTCCCAGTTTTAACTGGGTCTCTGCTACTGGGCATTCTGGTGATCTACTAATGCAAGTCTCTAGCTTATATCTTTTTGCAAAATAAGAAGAATGGCATTGTAAAACTTCTTGTCTTGCTTCTATCTTTTTTATTTTTCCAACACTTTAATATATTGATATTTCATATATATTTAATATTGATTCACAAAATCACAATGATTTACTCTTATAAATCTGTTCTTTTTGGTGAAAATACAATAGGTGTAGCCCATTGCATAAACTCTAATGAATCAAAAACAAACATTGTGGCCAGTGTACTCCGATTCAAATGAAAAATTACTCAATTCAACTCCAAAAACGCACAACGTGACCAGCGTAGTCCGATTCACAAAACAAATGATTCTTATGAGTTGCTCCATTAGTGAATCAAAAATACACAGCATGACCAATATAGTTTGATTCACAAAACAAATTACTCTTATGAGCAGGTTCTTCTAATGAATAGTTCAAAAAGCCTGTTCTGTATAATTTATATAGATAACAAAGAGAATTTCTTTTATATGTAAGCAAAATGGATTGAAATACACCCTGATAAATTGGAATTGAATCTGAATCGAATCAGGTTATTGATACCCAGTCCTACACTGGAAATCACTCGTAATTCTACAATCCAAAAATACTTTGCAAACGTCCTTGTTTTTGTGTGTTCAAGTGAGGGAGCGAATGAGTGTGTCCTACTGTGAGAGAAAGTGACAGCTTCAAAAGTGTGTTGCGACAGGCATGTATGCGTGTATGAGCTCTCAGAATCAGTGTGACACGGTGCACAGGAGGGGCTGAGTGACCTTTGACCTCTAATGTCAGAATCAGACCCATCGTAAAACAAAGACAAGAGAGGCTTCAACCCGCTTTCACCTCGTCTGCATCAGAAAAATCTATGAGTGTGTGTTTACCTTAACAATAAGAAGTAAACAGACTGAGTAAGCAAAGGAATTTCTAGATGCCAGGCTGTGTGACCTCCAAACACAGATACATGAATCGCTGTGTATGTGAGAAGTTGAGGGTTTTAGATTACAGAAATGTAGCGGTCTTTATGTCGCCTGTGTTATCTGTTCCTAAACTCTTATTAGCTGTGTGCTTTGAAGATGTCCTAATAGCTCTGCTCCAGGGTCCTCTACAACCACAGAGCAACTCTTTCACTTATTGATTTATCTAACAGGGGTTTCCCCATCACAAAACTCTTTCTTTCACTCTCTCATTCACATCAGAGACACGTACAAGCACAGGTTGATTCATTGGATTAAGTGTGTGTTGATAAACTTCCCCACCTACTGTCTAGACAATAAAAAGGACATACCCATGGCCTATATACACACATTTTAGAGCAAACAAGGAGAAAGCTGCAATATTTGGCAGTGAATTTTGATGACTATACTAGTAACTTGTGTTCTCAAACCATCAGATTCAATATGGAGCATATTTTAATGTTCAAGGGGAAAGAGACAAGGCTTTGACCTTTTGGTTTCGCACTGCATGACAGACCGAGGTGTCCTGGTTGACCTTCTGGACCCCCAAAGCCTGTCTGACTGTCTAATTCTCAGTGCCTAGTAATCCATTAACACGGTCAGTTAAGTTTGGTGGGAAGCAAACAATTAAACGCATGACAGACAACAGTTTGCCAAATAGAGGGGAAATTATAGCTTGTTTATTTCATGTGCTGGTAACATATTCTCACCAAATAAAAGAGAGAGATGAACAATATAGAATGAAAAGTTCTTGCAACTTAAGTTCAAATCAAAGGAGCCGCAATAATGATAAAAAGGAATGAAACATTACAAATTAGAAGGAGAATATAATTTAGCTACTGTAATTATATCAGTTTTGTTATTATAAATATATAATATGAGCCTCCCAAAGACTCTCAGGAGTCTCCTTAAAGGGGTCATATGATGTTGCTAAAAAGAACATTATTTTGTGTATTTGGTGTAATGAAATGTGTTTATGCGGTTTAAGGTTAAAAAAAACCACATTATTTTCCACATACTGTACATTATTGTTTCTCCTCTATGCTCTGCCTTTCTGAAACGCGTCGATTTTTACAAAGCTCATCGGTCTGAAAAGCAAGGTGTGCTCTGATTGGCCAGCTATCCAGTGCGTTGTGATTGGCCGGATACCTCAAGCGTGACGGACATGTTATGCCCCTACCATACTGTGATGCCGTCTCCCGGCACGACCAGACAAAACCAATAAACCCATTAACTAACCCATTACAAACGAGGCATTTGTTGCATCCAGTTGCACCAAGAGCTTGTAACACTCCAAAGAGAAAGGAAAAATTGAAATCGCATCATATGACCCCTTTAAGCAAAAAAAAAAAACTATATATCTGATCCTAAATAAATAAAGTGATTTTACACTTTTTTTTACACTTAAAGATATTTTTGCAGTTTAATTGTGTACATTTTTGGCAAATTTAATCTAAATTTTAGCAATTTGTCACAATAAGCAGTGATATTTGCAATACAAAACACCAAGCTTAAGTATTAGCTAAATTAGTCCACAAACTAGAGCAAAAGTGAAAAAATGTATATATATTCTAAAAAATAGGGTTATTATTAAATATTATTATTATTATTGTTAACAAAAACTACAACTAGTAAAAATATTTTTGGTAAATGAAATAAAGCTGAAATAAACAAAAATTCAACTATGTGCAAACTACGTGTACTACGTTTACATTGAAACACTAAAATTATTAATTGCAAATAAATAAAAACCAAAACTGAACTAAAACTAAAAGTGAAACTTAATTAAAAAGCTGAAAAAAGACAAAAGCCCATACCGAAATTACTCAAATTTAAATTAACTAACTAAATTAAAATGAAAACGAATAAACGCCAATTCAAAATGTTATTAAAAACTATAACAGTGCATAAACAATACTAAAATAACACTTTAAAAAGAATAATAAAATAACAATGCGCATTCCTATCAGTCCAACATGGCAACACTGGCTCAACCAATGGCGTGTGTTTGTGGCTGGGCTGCTTGTTTGGCCGACCAATAGAAGATGAGGGAAAGTTCACAAAAAGTTTGGAAAGTTGTCACTGTAATTCCATTTGGTGCTACTAGGGGAGAAGAAATTGCACACTTCAGCCTTATGCTAAACACAACATTTAAGATCAGCTAGGCTTTTAACCTGCAAATTTAATCTCTCTCATTCAGAGGAGGGTTTGCACTGTGTAATTAGGGGATTTCTAATTAACTAATTTATGAAAAGCTGATACACCCAACTCATCTGCTCCTTTCATGGGCAGGGCATAACACAAGATATAACCCGCTTTCAAACTCGCGACGTTACCAAACGGAAAGCTCTCATGATTGGATTTCCACTGTGTTCTAAACACGACCAAACTCCTTTAATCTCCAACCACCCCTGTGCTACTGCAACGACTTTAATCAAAGTGATAACAGCATGCTGTGACACTGGAAAATGTCCCGTTGCACTTTATACATTTCCGATGTTTCGGTTTAACATTCCTTCAGAGAGTGTCAGAGATTGTGTGCGACTGTGGATTAGTTCAGTAGAATCTAGGTTACAGACAGTAGATGGGTCCATCTGCTGTTTTATTCCTCTTTAACCTGTTAAATCCCTTCATCACCACCTGGACTAATACACAAAACAATGGGCAACTGATCTAAAGCACACAGGTCTGGGAATCCATTTGTGTCTCTTCAACTAAGAGCTACTGTAAACTAATTTGGTGCATGCGTATATCATGCATATATTGATTGGAGGTTTATAAATGACACAATGAGTAATATGAATGGGACGTACAGTGGTTTATGCATGTGTTATCTGCACAGGTATGTGGTGGTTAATCTCTAGATGTGAGCTCTCTGTTGATGGACACGTATCTTCAGGCAAAGCAGGAGGTCTTGTGTGTGTTTCCTATCTGAACTGAGGTTCATTCACAGCAGCTGTCTCTCACACATTAATGTGTGCTCATTCAGACCCATGACTGCACTACTGCTCATTCACACGCTCCAATACAAACACTAATGACTTGATAGGAGATAACACAAGTGTACTTGTTATGCAGATATAACATATGCTATTACCCTTAAAGAACTAAAATTTACTACACTTTTATGGTTACACACACTACCGTTTAGGGTTAGTGTGTTTTTGAAAGAAGTATTTTATGCTCACAAAAGCTGCATTTACTTGATCAAAAATACAGTAAAAAGAGCAATATTGTGAAATATTATTACAATTTGAAATATTTTTTTTTATTTTATCATATTTTAAAATGTAATTTATTCCTGTGATGGCAAAGCTGAATTTTCAGCATCATTACTCCAGTCTTCAGTGTCACATGATCCTTTAGAAGTCATTCTAATTCATTTGCTGCTAAAGACATATTTCTTATTATTTTCAATGTTAAAAACTGTTGTGCTAACAATTTTTTGTGGAAACTGTAATAAATCAATATTCTTTGATGGAAAGTTGAAAAGAACAGCATTTATTTGAAAAAGAAATATTTTGTAAGATTATAAATGTCTTTACTGTCACTTTTAATCTACTAAATGCACCCCTACTGAATAATTTCTTTAAAAAAAAAAATCAGACCCCAAACTTTTGAATAGTGGTGCTGTAAATAACCATAGTAAATGTAGTATTTGTGGTAAAATGTATGCATCCTCATCACTTGTAGTTAGAGTTAGAGCAATCAAAATAAGGTATGAAAATAAATAAATACAATTAAATATAAATTTTTAAAAAATGAGTCATTGCCAAACACTACTAATTAAAGACAACACTACCTTGTTTTGCAATGCAAATGCCATCACTGACAAATAAAATAAAAAAAGTACACAAAAACAGTGCTCTTATAGTATTATGAACATGCTGCATGGTAATATCATGTTTTTTGGATATGTACCATAACAGTATGGTATATTAAATAACATGGTAATACCATACCATCTGAAAACATCACTGTACCAGAGTGTCACCACAGTACTTTTTGTAAGCATTATTTAGCTACATTTCTCCAAAGCAGTTACAATAGTGTTTTCAGTAATGATGGTTTGCTGATTATAATTGTATTAAAGAGATTACACAGATAAGATGGTTAGCTCTGCTCTTCAGTACTTTAGATCATGCTGATGCATTAGTGCCCTGAGTTTCAAGAGGTCCTGGCACACTGACCCAATGATCAAAAAGCACACAGAATATCATTAGCTTGTAGTGCCGTACAATACGCTGTATATTCAGTGTTGGCAGCATAAAGACTGTTCAAAGAACAAGGCTTATATGTTAAATGCTAACTTGGAACGCAAGACATTTGCTTATACTAGTCTAGCATCCATGTCTGTGTGTGGTCTCGAACAAATCCATGACTCTCTATAAGTCACTGCAAATGAGAGGTAAAGGAAAGAGCAAGATGCACAGAAAGAAAGAGAGTTAAACCAAAAGAGCACAATAGTCAACTCGAGAGAGCCAAATGCTCCAAATTACAACAAAGAGATGAGAACAAAGGTAGAATGAAAAGGAAGAGCATAAGAGAGGAGAAGACTAAAGTGTCTGACTTCAGCAGCGGAAAGTCCTCTTTCTTTTCCTGGACAGCTGAGGGTCTTATTATGGGATTAAAGCTAAACATTGGCCCAATGGAATGTTCTGTTGGTTTGGGCTGTGATGTCTGTCTGTGTGTGTGAGTGTGTGTGTTTTCTGAGGTGGTACCGGGAGGGGTGGGGGCTTGTTGGCTGATTTCCCAGGGTGGCAGATCAGTTTCGTTGATGTCTGTGTCTGTCTGTGTGTGTGTGTGTGTGTGTGTGTGTGTGTGTGTGTGTGTGTGTGAAGCAAAGAGGGGGATCTATAAGGAACAGCTGCTGTATAAAGCACAGAGGGGCACTTAAAGTACAAGGTGACTCTGACAGAACTCTTAAAATACAACTTGCCTCCAGTGCGTTTGCCACCTCAAGTGCCAACAGACCACACTGCAATAGCATCTATTTAAGCAAGAGCAAGGCCACCACAGGTAATCCCAGTCACAGACATGCTGGTAGTCATTACAACAGCACAAATGCAAGTATGGATGCTTCGTTACTAAAAATTTTGATCAAGCTGATAATAATTTTCATTTTATAACACCTCACACTATAATGCACATTATGAAAAAATATCTAAAAATAACATTTAAAGGGATAGTTCACCCATAAAATGAAAATGGTCATTAATTACTCACCCTCTCGGCATTCCAAACCCGTAAGACCTTCGTTCATCTTTGAAACACAAATTAAGATATTTTTGATGAAATCGGAGAGCTTTCTGACCCTGCATATACAGCAACGCAACTACCACAATCAAGGCCCAGAAAGGTAGTTAACGACATAGTTAACTTTAATTTTCTAAAGCTACAAGAATACTTTTAGTGCACAAAAAAACAAAAATAACGACTTTATTCAACAATTTCTTCTTTTCCGTTGCAGTCTTCAACATGCATTCACGACAGTACCACGACGCATGCAACAACTTGAGGGTGATCAATTAATGACAGAATTTTCCATTTTTGGGTGAACTAGGCCCATTCCTTTAACAGTGTTATTAAATTACAACGTGTTTTTAGAAGATGAATTTTAGGTGAGCATTACACTGTAAAAAATAAATAGTTAAGAAAACTTAAAAGTTTAAGGCAACCAGCTTCAGGAGATTTTTTTAGTTTTCTCAACTTGTTTTCAGTTTATAGAACAAAAAGTTGAGAAAACTCAAATCTCCTGAAGCTGGCTGCCTTAAACTTTTAAGTTTTCTCAACTTTAGATTTTTTACAGTGTAGATGACAGCAAAGTTAATCTAAATGTAAAATACGGGAAGTAAGACCTGGTAAGAATTTCCTTTATTTGAAGAAATTAATACCTTTATTCCGCAACAATGCAATAATAAAAGGTCAAAAAGTAACAGTAAAATGTTTATAATGTTACAAAAAATAATATTATTTCAAATGAGTTGTTCATCAAATAAAAATGATCACGGTTTCCAAAACAATATTAAACAGCACAACTGATAATAGTTAGAAAGAAGAAGAAAGCACCAAATCAAGAATATTAGAATGATTTCTGAAGGATCATGTGACTCTGAAGTCTGGCGTAACGGCTGCTGAAAATTCAGCTTTGCCATCACAGGAATACATTACATTTTAAAAAAATATTTAACTAGAACTTATTTTAACTTGTAATAATATTTCACAATATTACTACATGATTTGTTATCAAATAAATTCAGTATTGGTGAGCCTAAGAGACTTTCAAAAACACAAAAAACTTACTGACTCCAATATAAACAAAAATCCTTTTATCTAAGAGTGACATGTACTTATTTCATGGACATAATTCTAACCTCATTAAACAAACCATTACACTGACTCACACATACACACTCACGCAAAGAGGGTATGAGTGTCATTATTTACTTTCTGCTTCGTTTATTAATTTCTTTGTTCCTCTGTTGAATGGCATTGGATGTGAAAGTCATACTGTGAGGGGAGTGTGTAGGGTGTGCACTGGCATCATTAGCTTGTATGCAATGTTCCCTCTAAGCTGCGCGCGCAGCCACGCACTTCTTCCACAGCGGCTGCACAGAAGAAATAATGTGCTGCGCACACGCAAAAATGAGTTGGGAAAGGCATTTGATTGTATTCTAGTAAAAACGAAAGAATTGCAATGATCGGGTAAACCACTATAAAGTTTATGTCGCTATTAGTTAGAACCGGTGAATGCGGTTTACAGGTTTCATAGAAACAGAATGATGTGCGCCAAATGAGTCGCTGTATAAACAGAATACTTCAGTGGTTGCGGACGAAATAGCTCAAATCGAGAGCCAACGCAAACGCAATGACGTGAAATAAAACGTCCTTGTGTTTTAAAGGGGTCATATGATGCGATTTCAATTTTTCCTTTCTCTTTGGAGTGTTACAAGCTCTTGGTGCGTCAAAGTCTAGACCCTGAATATAAGACGACCGCGTTTTTTCAGATGTATTTCCAAGAAGAAAACATTGTCTTATATTCGGGTCAATACGGTACTTTAAAATATAATGTATTCCTGGTGAAGCAAAGCTGAATTTTCTGCATCATTACTCCTGTCTTCAGTGTCACATGATCCTTCAGAAATCATTCTAATATTCTGATTTATTATCAGTGTTGAAACTGTTGTGCTGCTTAATATTTTTTTATTGTGCTGTTTTGATCCTTTGATTTTGATCCTTTGATTAGGCTAATAAAAAGTTAAAGAACAGCATTTATTAAAAATATAAATATTTTCTAGCAATATAAGTCTTTACTATCACTTTTTATCCATTTAACACATCCTTGCTGAATAAAAGTATTAATTAAAAAAAAAATAAGAAAAAATTTATTGACCCCAAACTTTTGAATAGTAGTGTATATTGTAACACACAATTTCTATTTTGAATAAACACTGTTCTTTTTAACTTTTTATTTATCAAAGAATCCTGAAAAATATCACCGGTCCCAAAAAATATTAAGCAGCACAACTGTTTCCAACATTTATTATAAATCAGCATATTAGAATGATTTGTGAAGGATCATGTGACACTGAAAATTCAGCTTTGCTTTACATGAATAAATTAAATTTTAAAGTATATTAAAATAGAAAACTTTTATTTT
>NW_015661872.1:121295-124151 GCF_001515625.1 Sinocyclocheilus rhinocerous | reverse complement strand
CTTTGATTAGGCTAATAAGAACAGCATTAACAGCATTTATTAAAAATATAAATATTTTCTAGCAATATAAGTCTTTACTATCACTTTTAACACATCCTATAAGAATAATAATAATGTTTGGAGTTTTTGAAGAAAAAAAAGTATCTTGTGCAAGGCTGGATTAATTTGATCAAAAAATATTTATTTTATGATTGTTAATAAATTAATAATAATTAATAATAACTGAAATATTGTAATTATTATAATTACTGAATTATTAGAATGATTTCTGAAGGATCATGTGACACTGAAAATTCAGCTTTGCTTTACATGAATAAATTAAATTTTAAAGTATATTAAAATAGAAAACTTTTATTTTAAATTGCAATAATATTTCACAATATTATTTTGAGAAATAATATTCAGTATTTTTTATCAAATAGATGCAGCCTTGATGAGCCTAAGGGTGCTTTCACACATGGCCTGTTGTTTCGGAACCTGGCGCGTTTCCCCCCCTAGCTCGGTTCGTTTGGGCATATGTGAACACGGCAATCGCGCCCGGATCCGCGCCAAAACAATCGGTCCGAGATCGCCTGAACGAGGTGGTCTCGGCTCGATTGAAAACGAACTCTGGAGCGGTTCGGTTGTAGTGAGAAAGCAATCCGATCCAACGGACCAACGAACCAGGCTATATCACAATGTATGATGGGTAATTACGTAAGTTCTGTGAAAAGCATTAGCTTTGTTGTTTTGCTAATACTTCAAAATGAACCTGTGAATGTCTGTGGGTGAGCACGTCTTTGCCATTTAAAAATTAAAGCTCACTTTGTTTTATAATGCCGTCTTATTGCTCTTCTTTGTAGTAGGTGCATTTTAAAAATGTTTTCCCAATCAATCCTGGACTCCTGCTCAAAATGATAAATTATTATTAACGACAGCTACAAAAAACCCAACAATAAGCCCGCAAAGCTGTTATTGTTCCATTCTGACAGATGACAGCTGTGACCGCTAAGTGGAATCCCGGAAAATAAACCGTGAAACTTTGACCAATGAGAGAACAGTTTACTCGCGCGTGACTTGTATTAACAAATTTGGTCCGTTTAGAAACTTTGCCGTGTGAAAGCGAACCGCACCAAGAATAAAAAGCAACATTGTAATAATTTTAATCCCTGTTTCGGAACAAAGCAATCGATCTACAGGTGTGAAAACACCCTAAGAAACTTCAAACTTTTGAACGGTAGTGTATTATACTGTAAAAATATTTTCTCAGGTAACCTAAAATGTACATCATTTAGTTACATCAAGGGTCAAATCAAATATAATAGCACATAAAAGTTACATACTTTTTTGTGTCCGCGCTGTACAGGTCTGGTATAAAGAATGTTTTTGCTCAGGTGGCCGAAATGTCCGCCCAATAGAGAAAAGTTTTGCTCAGCAAGAAAAAAAATTAGAGGGAACATTGCTTGTGTGTGTGATGGCTTTAAGCTACAGTGATACACACAGAGGTTACTCATACAACACTGTGCTACTGGTTACATAGCAATGGAACATAAAAGCCCAGAATCAACCAAATCAGTTAGGTAGCTAAAATAACTCAGATTATTTTATGCCAAATCTGTCATTGCAACAATTACCTAAATGCTTCCATAAGAACCCAGAGGAACTGCATGCTGTCTAACCAGCTCTGGCAAACGGTTCAAATATGCAAATGAAACCACACTCATCATTAGCAATGATAAATGCATTTACCATAAGGAGGTCAACCTCCAGGCCTCAAATGCTTCAGCGACCATCTTGAACATGTCTACACAACTCAGATGAAGGTTTTATTTATGCACTCACTTCCCTCTGAAATAACTGTTCAGAGCATTACTGTAAGTATATCTGCTCAGCCAGTGTTTGATAATAATATTTACTAATCACTCATTTCATGCAACATGTTCATGTCCATTATCGTGATATATTGTATTACCGAACACCGGCACATGTCTAAATACAATAGAATTTTAATGTCTATTTATCAGCCGCAACAGGCCAGTGTATGTATGCATACATACATATATATATATATATATATATATATATAGGCCTATATATAAAATGGCAAACAAATGCATTGTTTCTAAAGCTAATTTGAGATGCTGCTTCCACTAAGGTAAAAATATGTGCTATTACTGACGGAAACATATGCAACAATGAGGATGAACAAAGGAATACCAAAATACTCAAAGGAAACCACTGCAGAGCCACATACAAAGAGAACTCAGTCAAAACCCAACTGATTCATCAGAGCAATTACTGAGAATTAGCATAGGTTTAGCATAGCCCAGCGAATGATCATCTAAATCTGCATGTATCCCTGGACTCCTGTGTGATGCATGATTCTTTTATCTCCTGATAGATTGATTTGGCTGTATAGCTTCAGGCACAACACACACACACACCTCTTCATCATGACTGAGGTGACATGAACACAAAAGATTCCTGGTGCTCGCATTGTCAGCCATCTGATTCATTAGTGTTCATTAGAGCACTACTGTCACCACGACACCAGGGTCAGTCCTTATTGTAATCACAGCTGAGAGACTGACACCACAGGACACACACATACACACACACACCTGTATCTGAATGGATTGTGTGTGTCTTCAAACTCATCTGAACAGAAACAAAAGATTCATAGGTGAGTTCGGGAGGCCGTCATTCATCCATCCCGATCTCGGCTATCAAAATCCAACAAAAGCGCTAGAGGTAACAGGGCTCTACAGTGCGACCATTTCATCATACTTGTGATTGCGCTGAGGGAGCTTCAAAGGTTTCTACATGTTTTTGCAGTGTTGAGGGGGACAGAAATGTTATATATATATATATATATAT
>NW_015661872.1:118863-120662 GCF_001515625.1 Sinocyclocheilus rhinocerous | reverse complement strand
AACACAGCGGTGTTTCATTTATGAATGAATGGGCATTTCTGAACGGATCTAGTGAGTCAGTGATTCATGATTACCCATTCATAAATACAGCCACTTCATTCATTCCTGAATAAATCAGCCGTTCGAATGAATTGATTGAATGAATGATTCAGTAATAAAAATCAGTGACTTACTGCCACCTGCTGGCAGTTTGTTTCATTTTTAAAGTATCTTTTCAGTTATTTAAATCATTTAATATTTCTATATTCAAATTTTTATATTTAAAACATTAATATCATCATGACTTTATGGATTTAATTGCACTCATTCCACTTCTGAGCCTCATTAAATGTCTGAAAGTACACCAAGCCACTTTTGTGTTCTTCTGTGCCACCTCTACGAACTATTTTTGTTAATACTGATTTCATTTGATTTTTAACTTATGTTTCTTATTCTACTCTTATTCTGTCGTTTTAATTACAATTTTTAAAAAGCTTATCAAATATAATTTTTTTAAGAATTTGGAAAAAGATTACATACTTTTAATAAAGTTAGAGGAGTCAAATATCACCTCGTAATGGGAAGGCTACTTTTTGATAACATTTTGGATTATTGATTAGAAGAAGCTCCTAAAATTTTGAACGTGCTCCTAAATTTTTTAAGTTAGGAGCACAAGTGCTCCTAAAAAGAAAAGTAAGCGTAGAGCCCTGGGTAAGAGAGAAGGAAGAAAGAGTAGGAAGAGAGGGATGACAGGAGGTTAAAAGGATTTAAGGGCGACAGCTGCTGAAACTTTGTAATCCAACCATGTGATGATGTCACTCACACTGGCAAGAGGAGTGGGCAGAGTCAAGGTCGAGCAGGACAAGGTCATCGGTATGAGATGAGACAGACAAGGGCAGTTTCTTCAGCTGTCTGTGAGAGAGAGACAGAGACAGAGAGATGGGCCGTGGAGTTAATGGCTTCATCAACATATGTGAGTTTTCTTTAAGGTCAAGGGTGAACCTGGCGACCCTGAAGCCAAGCCTATCGGTGTGTCTGTGCATTTACGACATTTGGCTTTAAAAGTCCACTTGTAAACTTTAATGGTCCTTTACTGCTGCTTTTCTGCCTCATTTCAATAATGTGTCTAATTAGGGATTTGTTTAAATATTAACCCTCAGATCTTTCTCAACTGACACATTTATGCCCTTGTAAGCATGGGAAGCATATATTTATTGAAATACGTGAAATTGACATTCTTCTTAAAACAATTTGTCATATATTTTATAATGTCATGTATATTTGTATTTTATAAATTATTTGCAATTTTTTTTAAATAGGCATTATCTTTATTAACATGCTGCATATTTGAATTCTAAACAGCTACATTCTCACCTAAAAAAAACTAAATTCTGTGACAAAAAATTTTTTTTATAAAATTATGATGGTTTTGGATGTCCGCCATGACACTCAATGTGGGAAATACTGCAAGCGGAGTGATACAAACGGTGAAACATTTGGAGTGCTGTTATCACTAGAATATCACACACCTGAAAAGACTTTCAGCCAATCAGATTTGAGAACCAGAAAGAACTGTTGTATAAATACATTTTTATAATTTTCTTTTTTTTTTGAGAGCACCTGATCCAAACCACTGGTATATATTGAAATAATATTTGAACATACACATAAAATAAAATCTTACAGTATATATATATATATATATATATATATATATATATGGTCGCTGTGATTTTGCCAAGAAAGACATGTTCCTGGATCAACATAACTGTCCAAAAATATAGACTTAACCCAATCCCTACCCCTAAACCTAACCCTAC
>NW_015661872.1:107185-116757 GCF_001515625.1 Sinocyclocheilus rhinocerous | reverse complement strand
CATCAGCTTTAAAATTATGCCAAATTCATAACGAAATTCAAACAATAAATACGTTGTTTTGGCGCTCTTTAATGCGGCAGGCGCGATCGCTTTAGTGCCTCAGTTCAAGCGGCAAGTGAACCCATTATATCTTTCTCGGTCGCCGTGATTTTGCCAAGACAGACATGTTCCTGGATCAACATCTTTTATTGATCCTGGATCAACATAACTGTCCAAAAATATAGACTTAACCCAATCCCTACCCCTAAACCTAACCCTACCCATAATTTATTCCTAAAACAGTGTGAAATGATAGCTGATTAACAAGGGTGTAGAAGTACCTAACCCTTATTGTAAGCCTAAAACAGATATTTCCTGAAAAGTTATCCCTCAATTCTGATTGGTTGATAGGAATGTTGTTCCAGGATCAACAAGGATATAGATTACATACATACATACATACATACATACATACATACATACTGTAAAATGTTATTTTATGTGTATGTATGTTCAAATATTATTCCATTATTATATATATATATATATATAAATTCATATATTATTATTATTATTATATAAATCCATTATTTTGCATTAAATTTTTTGCATTATTTAATTGCTTTAAACAACTGTAGTAAACTGGGAAAACAGAAAATGCCAATTTATTGCCATTTCAAAATATAATATTTCCATATAAAATCAAGCAATATCCTTTAAAAAGCTAAAAAATAAAAATGTAATAATGTCTCCACGTCAGAGCATAAGATTTAAGCATGAATCAGGCTTTATGTGTGAGGTGATGACTTGAATCATCAACCTGGTTTGTGAAGCTCTTCCTCCACTTCCCCCTTTTCTCTTCCCAGGAGTGCAACAAAACATCGTTGCAGAGGTCTTAATCCTTTCCTTCAGGGGGCTGCTAATTAATTATTTGTTAATGACTTAAGGGATTTCACAATGACACTTCAGTCAAGATGATGAGATGTTTGCTGGGTGCAGAGGAAGGGGCGGGGGAGGGTTTGGCAGACAGATTAGCCAGGTTTGGACTCACTGAACCAGTTCTGTTCTTTAAGACTGTGCTTGCTAGATTGGTACAATACGAGAGTGCTGAGATGGTCAAAACAAAGGCACATCAATTCTAAATCATATAATAAGACATGCATTATAGAAGCATTACCATGAAATGTTAATGCTTTTAAAATAATGCTGAAAGCTAATATTTATTGCAAATCATCCAATTAATCAGCAATCAGTGGGTGGACAATTTTGCCCTACAATCAAAGGATTCTTTTATGATACCAAAATGTGTCTCAGCTGGCAAAATGGTGTGGAAAAAAAACGCACAGTATGCACCAGGGCTTAAGGCAGTCTGGCAGTTTCAGCTGGTGCCAGTCTATTTCAATAACGGGTTGCAAGAAAGTAAGTGTGTGTGTGTGTTACCCTGGTTTGATCATAGGTCTATGGCACCCCTGTGAGGCAGACGGTGGTATTACACATTATTTGGGGGTGGAGAGAAAGAAAGAGAGGAATGATGAAATCCTGGCTGCTTTTCAGCAACGATCGCTTTTCAGTGAGATCATCCCTTTTCTCTATACATCCAGCCGCGCACACGCGCTCGCTCGCTCGCTCCTGCCATTATGCAAGCGAGAAACCGACGGAGAGAGAGGCGTGGGGGTGGGGTGGGGTGAGGTGAGAAGACCGGGTAGACAGGGTACTGCGGGGCTTTACAAGGACACATGAAACACGTAGGCTACTGTCTGGAATGCTTCTTATGCTTTCACATTTATACATGCACATTCAGCTCATGCTATATAAATAAATATTGATTTTCCCAGCAGTCAGCTCAAGTTACAGGCAATGGCTCTAAGAAACCAAGATTAGCAACCAGTTTAAAAACCACAATAAAAAAAATAAAAATACATTTTTAATTTAAATAATTCTTGAAATTAATCTCATTGGGGGGAAAACTACTTCACAATAACGGTTTTATAATTGCATATATTCCAGAAACAATAATAAAAATATATAAATCTAAATTAAGAATTTTTAAAAAAAAAATACAAAAATTACAATTATAAATGTATAAATTAATTGTCCTATATAATAATTATAATAATGTATACATTTAAGAATCTACTTGTCAAGGTGATGATGTCTACAGTCTTGACAAAAACCATGACGAATACATTTAAATTTTAAACCATTAGATGTCCTACTATAGATTGCAAATAACAAATGTGCCTTACCAAAGATGCAATTTTCAACATCTTGCATAATTACATGAATTTCAGATGATTTATTGCAGTTTCTCTTCTCTATCGCAAGATAACAAAATAAAATAAATAAATAAAAAATAAATAAATAATAACAATGGGTGGCCAGGCAGCACACACACAGATATTCAAGCAATCAGTTTTCACAGTATTATAAAAAATGTAATCAATTAAAACTATGACATTTTAAGAAAATAAGGATTTAAATGGGGGTTTTATAGGTTGTAAAACATATACTAAATGTGTAGAACAAAGCCTGCAGAATCCCAGGTGCAGTGAACAAAGAATTCCAGCTCTGGCTGAAAAGTGTATTACACAACCTCAGAGCTGTACAATAAAGAAGAGCTGCAGGATTGGCTGAGATGAGCTTATGTCTGACTCCAGGTAATAAAACCACTGAACCTATTTCTCTCTCGGTCTCAGATGCACACACATGCACTGGAGCACACATACACACACCTTCTCTTGTGTACAGACAAAGCCACCGTCAAAAAAAAAGCAGCATGTTAGGACACACACAGCCTCGGCAACAAAGAAAATGTACAGTACAGGCTCACTGCTGGGCTTTTCAAATGGATTCGGCATGAAAGCGCCAGGAATCATTAATCACCAGCAAGACCGGAGATATGAATTCATTGAGCACATCACGGAGGGGTCATCTCAGTCATTCAGCGGCAAGAGGAGGGACGTTTCCTCGGCATTCCCACGACATCCGTGCAGGATTCCCAAACCTTACCACACACGGAGCCCGAACCGAACTCCGCATACCTAACAAAGGTAGACGGCTCCCAGCATACGGGAGGGAGCCCATTGCTGTCCGATCCAGTCAAAGCAAATGTCCGTCCCCGCACAATCACTCAGTATGGGAGAAGACAAGAGACAAAATTACCAAGCACAACCAATTAAACACAATGTCTTGAAGAAAGGACAGGGAGGAGGAAAAGAATAGAAACGCAGAAATCCTTTCTTTTGTCACGGCCATGTTTGAAGCCTTTGTGCCCATGGAAATGTTTCAGGTTTAAGTGAATAGCCAGTGACGGGTGAGCAGAGTAGCGGGGCACATGAATTACCCCGGGAGGGGCGGCGAACGGCCAGAACAATGGCAGAGCGCCGGTTCGGGTTGGAGCTCTGTTTGTGTGGCAGATGGATGCTGCTTTGCGTTATTTGTGTGCTGTACATGATAAGGGGCCCAGTCGGGTTTGGGTATTTCCACGGTCCAATCGCACACACCGAGTCTGCCAGGTTCATACCAAGCACCTCGCTCACTGAAAAACATCAGTCCTATCAGAAGTCGGAAAGCCTGCAAAAAAAAAAAAAAAAAAAGAAAGAAGAAACATACAAAAACCTTAATGAATTCGGACAAGGCTTCCCCTCACGGCGCTGCCGTTTGGTAGCCGAGCTCAGGTTTTGCGGTCGTTTCCATATCGTTACACAATCATTGTTGCTGGATCTCTTCAGAGGTCCGGCTCAGTGGCTGCTGTTGCTTATTAGGAGGCCCTGAGGTCGTCCGCCTTGCCTCTGCCCTACACACGGTGCTCTGTTCGGGCCAGTGTTGTAGGTGGGTGAGGCGGGGGGCCAATCACCCACGGTAGTTCCCAGGAGCAGAGCGCCGTGGGCCCCCGAGAAACCCCTCAGGGGTAGAGGCATCTGGATAGGGCGATGAGGGGGCTCACTATTGTCAAAAGCCATCAGATCTCAATATAAAAGCACAGAACTCAAGCAAAATCCTTTAGAGCGGCATTTTTCCACCATTTTACTCTCCTTTTACCCATTTTTTAAAAATTCATTTCGCTTTCTTTTTTCAGTGGTGTTTTTTTTGGTCCTTCTCTCGTCTACCCCTCACTCTTTTATACTTTCTGCTCGCATGAATTGGATAGTGCATGGCTCAGGTTTTAAAGGAATAGTTCACCCTCATGTTGCAACAAAATATTCATTTTTGAATAATGTTCTGCCTTTTATTTGATGATGCAAGTAATTGAGTACTGGGTCAAGCTCTATAAATGGCAAGAAAGAACCATAAAAACCATCATAAAAAAGTGGTCTATTTTACTTGTGAGCTATAGTCAAAGACTTCTGAAGTCATACAACAGCGACTGGGTCTGATGTTAATTTCAGTGAAGTCATTATTCTTTTCATTAGAGAAGTAGTGACACTGACAGTAGTGAACAAATCATTCTATTACGTTGAATTTGGGATGTTCATTTCGGTTATTTCTCCTAACCGACAACCGACGCTCGTTAACCGATTATCAACGTTAACCGACAAGATTTTAAATTAGAATTGAATATAAATAGAAAGGATAAGTGTCTGTGACCCATTAAAAATACTAACATTTGTTTCCCAGGGATTCATTTTACATGCGCAAAAAGCAGCAAACAACAGAACATGAAGATTCACATGGTCATCATAAAAATCACACCACGCACCTGCAGCGCTTCTGCGAGCGGAGAAAAACATTTAAAAAAAAAAAAGCTAGGATATATATATAAATATAAAACAAATAAATAGGCCTATACCATAAATATATTTTTACTTAAATGAATAAATCAAAAGAAAAACTGTGCAACAAGTAGGCTAGTCTAGTATGCAGAGTTTCGGTTCCTGCATTGTTGTGGTGCATGCGCGAAAGGAAACCAAGACGGCAGAAAGCAGCATCTTATTTTTCTTTATTTTATAAAAGCACAAAGATTTGTTTTTATTGCGAATGTACACAAATAAAAGCAAACCTTTTACAGTTTTGAATATCTGACTAGGAGTAGTTGTTTCCATTGTTAGAAGGAAGAAAAATTCAAGTGATTGCTCCGGCGCTGCACGCGTGCACACTGTTGAGCATTGCTAACTTGACAATGCAGCCTGTTCATTATCATAATAAAATAGTCAGTCAAACATGGGGGGGAAAAAAAAAAAACACACACACACACACACACACACACTGCTCAGTTTAAATATGAAGTAAAATCCGTGCACACATTTTGTTTTACGTGGACATTGGAATGCGAGTGAAGTACAAAACCAGGTTTACATAAATAATATTTTGCCATTCAAATACATCGCGAATACGGAAACATTTGGATTTGGTTTCAGTTTCGTTTTAGCCTAAATGAATTCGTTTTGGCTTGTCCTATATAGCTATAGCTTCTTACATTTTTAATTCTTGTTCTTTCCTGAATACTGTTAAATTTAAAAGATTTGCTGTGGAGGGGAACTAAAATAGCCTAGCCTATGCGTTTATAATGTTTGTAAACATTTCGCGTCGGCATTAGGCCATTTCTGAATGAAATAATAAAATGCGACTTAGGCTACGCGACGTTTTTTTCTCTCAATTTTTATTTTATAGGTCTACGCGTAGCGTATTTTAACCATGCAGTAAACTTTTAAAATATTTTGATTAATAACTGGGGAAAAAAAGACTTTAAACCATTTAACTGATTGTATTAATCCGTCAAAATTCTTACTGTCGGTTAAAGGCTAACCGGTTAAAATGCTGAATATTTTCAATGAAAATACTTAATCCAGTTCACAAAACAATTTGTTCATGAATTGGAAAGATCTGATTCTCACTGACTCAAGAGCTATGCTGGCATGCACCAAAATTGGTAATAATTGTTGGTTTGTAATAGTAATTTTTAGTAATTGTTAATAACTGTTAGTAACTGGATTAAACGCTTACATTTAAGGCTCAAACAGACTGAAAAGCCTTCTTGTAAACACATCAATCGATCCGAATGAGCAAGATCTAGATGAAATTTCGATTTTATTAAACATTGAAACAAATATTAAACAGAACTGCAATCTGAAATCAGACTGAATTCATTCAGATTGAGGACAATTTGTGTATGTACACATATCTAATGATCTGGTTGCAATGGTTAACAGCTCATCTGAGTGAAATATTACAGTCAATAATGACTTACATTCCAGAAGACTTGGGACAACGTCATGTGCATTACACTTATGGTGGGTTTTGTTTTGCCAGTTTGGAGCTTTACAGCCAGGCCTCGTTCAATTTCATTATATCAGTTAAAAAAAAATAAAAAAAATAATTCACGTTTGAAATGGCAGGATGAGTAAAATGACGACAATTTTTTATTTTTGGGAGAACATCCATTAATAATTTGAGTGGGTAAAGAACAAGGAATGTACAACACGACAAAACTAGACAAATGTGCAAAACCTCAGCCAGCTCAGTCCCTCTCTATCACAGCTATGAGCAAATCCTTTCAACATTCACCAGCACGTCACAGACGATGACATACATAATGCAAATGCACACTATTTTTATTCTGATGCATTATGTATATCAGAGGTGAGTGAGTGCATGCTGACTGAGAGAAACCACTGTCACCGTCAGCTATTAACAGACCATCCCAAACTCCCTTTCAAAGATGTCATCACAAAGCTTATATGATCAACCAACATCACGGACCTGCTCTAATAATTTGACTCTTTTGTACCACAGATATTATGTCAATCCCATAATCATGTTCCACCTGCAATAATCCACATTCTACAGGAGTACCACCATTATTTGATTACATAATGTGGAAGAAATGTTACATCACTGCAGATGGTAAATAATTACAAAATAGAGCTCACATATTCTGGTGCAATTCGATGCAAACGTTTCATTCCTAACTAACATTTAACATTGCATTCCTTACCATAGTTCCAGTTCCAGCCAGTCACTACAGTTATTGCTATGGCTGTAAAAATATAATAAATTAATAGTGAAACACAATCTAAAGGGAAAGACGGACGGGGCCCTAAATGAACAAATAAAATAAAATCTCAAAACAAGTAGTAGTAGTAGTAGTAGTAGTAATAATAATAATAATAATAATAATATTGCTTAACTGTTCTCATTATATTCTCATTTTCATATATATAGGGGTTATGGTATGGGCAGGCGTATGTTATGGACAACAAACACAGGAGCATTTTATTGATGGCATATCAATAATACCGTGTAATACATGATACATAATACATGATACCGTGACGAGATCCTGAGGCCCATTGTTTTGCCATTCATCCACGACCATCACCTCATGTTGCAGCATGATAATGCACGGCCCCATGTTGCAAGGATCTGTACACAATTCCTGGAAGCTGAAAACATCCCAGTTCTTGCATGGCCAGCATACTCACCGGACATGTCACCCATTGAGCATGTATGGGATTCTCTGGATCGGCGTATACGACAGCGTCTTCCAGTTCCTGCCAATATCCAGCAACTACGCACAGCCATTGAAGAGGAGTGGAACAACATTCCACAGGCCACAATCAACAACCTGATCAACTCTATACGAAGGAGATGTGTTGCACTGCGTGAGGAAAATGGTGGTCACACCAGATACTGACTGGTTTTCGGACCCCCCAATACAGTAAAACTGCACATTTTAGAGTGGCCTTTTATTGTGGCCAGCCTAAGGCACACCTGTGCAATAATCATGCTGTCTAATCAGCATCTTGATATGCCACACCTGTGAGGTGGATGGATTATCTCGGCAAAGGAGAAGTGCTCACTAACACAGATTTAGACAGATTTGTGAACAATATTTGAGAGAAATAGGCCTTGTGTGTACATAGAAAAAGTCTTAGATCTTCGAGTTCAGCTCATGAAAAATGGGGGCAAAAACAAAAGTGTTGCGTTTATAATTTTGTTCAGTGTAATATATATTAATTTTTTTTTTTTTTTTTTTGTTATTGTTAAAGTATTGTCAAAAGCTATCAAAAATATTTTTCAAAAAAAAGTTTCTGAATAGCATTTTTTGGATACACAAACTAAACTAAAATAAAATACAAATAAAGTAACATTAGTCATTTTCCAGTCATTCTTCGCCAGCATAAGACAATTCATACCAGGTAACATCATGATAAATGACATCACCTTATAACAGGACATGATCCAAATGTTTGTAGGCTACACAGAAAAAAGTAATTAGGAAAGCAAGAAACAGAAAAGGATAAAGAGAAACAATAATCCATAAATCAAACCACAAAAGACACCTCGAGAGCGTGACGCTAATGTTTGAGGCATGAGATCTGCACCGCTGCTTGAGAGAGCTCTCCGTTCAGACACCCAATTAGCCAATCGGCAGCCACAGCTCCGCAGGCCTGTAGATTCTAATTGGCAGCTTCCTCCTGCCTTTGCTTAACACGTTTTGTTTTTGTGCAGTCAGAGGAAGGAAAGCCTCAACACACGAGTGTGAAACTTGCCGGCCCTTGCACAACAATGCAGCTGCTTATCTGCATATGACAGGGCCAATTTAAATAAAGAGTACATATGTAAAACAGGAGGAGGAGTGGGCACTTTGTTAAAGCTATCCTAATTAGAGCAGAGAGCTGTCGGCCAATCAAATGCCTGCTTATGTTGTGGCGCACCACAGAAATGCTAAAAAAAAAATTTTTTTTTAAAAAGTAAAAATGTCGCGATCGCTGTAGATTATCACGGATAATATGAACAAAGCAGTAACACTCATGTTCTGTTTGGGGTCAAAGCTTCAATAATAGATGCTAAACTTAGAGAAGCATATTAAAATAATTTATAGGGAATAATACTTTAATTTTGAAATTACTACTGGACCATTAAATGTCAATTCAAACCAGAAGTCTGTTTTCAGTAGTGTGCCCTACATTTTTTTTTTTTTTTTTCCCCCGAAAGAAATTAATGCTTTTCAGCAAGGATGCTTTAAATTGACCTAAAGTGACTAAAGACATTTATATTCTCCCAAAAGATGTATATTTCAAATAAACGCTATTCTTTCGATTCTTCCTGAAAAATAAGTGTACAACAAAGAATTAAAAATTGATATGAAATATTTCTTGAGCACAAGATCAGCATATTAGAAAGATTACTGAAGGATCATGTGACACTGAAGACTGGAGTAATGGCTGCTGAAAATTCAGCTTTGACACGACAGAAATACATTACATTTTAAAATATATTCAAATAGAAAACAGGCCTTTTAAATTGTAATGATTTCTCACAAAATTACTGTATTTCTATCAAATAAATGGATCCTTAGTAACCATAGAGACTTTTTTCAAATATGTTTAAAAAATTACCAACCTCCAAATTTTGACTTTTGATTTGACCATTTTTCTTCCCAGTCACATGTAAAAACTGTGAAATTTTAATAGATTTTAATAATATATTACTCTTTAAATATTTATGAATTCAATTAGTAGTTTTGCTTTCAACCATTTGTGTGTCTTCATCTTTGTTCAGAAAATTAACAAAATAAAAAAAATGTGGTAGATTAGACATGAAATAATCCTATTATTATTATTATTCTTACTAATAAATCACAGGGATGT
>NW_015661872.1:100503-107085 GCF_001515625.1 Sinocyclocheilus rhinocerous | reverse complement strand
AAAAAAAAAAAAAAAAAAAAAAAAAAAAAAAAAAAAAAAAAAAAAAAAAAAAAAAAAAAAAAAGGTAAACATACCGCACATGAGGGTTGAACTTTTCGCTGAAAACATTTCATTGGGCCCGTTAAGGAGAGACAAGCATGAAGACATGCAAACATATATACACACACACACACACACACACACACACACGAGACCACCCCAACTATCATGACTGCTGTGGAATGTAGCGTTACCCCAAGAAAACCTACTCTGGGGTCTCCCCGCAAAAGCGGAGGAAAAAAAATAAATAAATAAAAAAATATATTAAAAAAAAAAAAAAACCTTTCTTCCTCCTTGTCCATCTAAACCTGAGAAACACACGGAGGAAATATCCTGCCCTGGAACCATTTTACAATGCTTTTGATCACAGAAACTTCCCCCAAACTTACCGAGATGGGGTCCAGGAGGAGAACCGGGCAGATTTGTCCTATTTATGCAGTTCAAATTCCGGTTTCAAACAGGGGGGGGAGCAAGCCTGTGGCCATTATGTCCACAATTTGCCCCAGTCAGTCAGACAGGCATCTGCTTCTGGGAATGTTTGGTGTGTAAATTACGCGTTACCTCGAAAGCACGTTTCAGTTCCTCAAAGTAGTGTTTCCCAGGGGCGTATTTATGATGTGAAGAACTTCCCACTACAACAATAACACGACCCCCGTGAGCATGAGGCCTTTATGAAGTGCGCAGATGCCACACATCATCACTCCAACAAGGATCCACTTCAACGTCACACAAGAGTGTTTGTGACTCACTGTAAATGGGAGTATTGTGTGTGAGCTTGAATGAAACTGACCTGGTTCTCAGACGCTTTGGATCTGGTTCCAACGTATCTTCACAGCACTGGCCTTTATACGAGAGGTCATGTATGGACATATAGATCAAAAACTTGGTTAATAAGAAGGTATTTCCTGTGTTCCTGTAACACAGATACACATATTCACATGGTTTGGGGCAATTTAACAGTGAGCTTAAGTTATGGGCTCCAAGATGTTCCTCATTGCGAGCACTCCGTGTGCATTTTACCCGATGTAGCATGTGTTTTTGATGAGCAAATATAGATCTGAATTTCAAATAAAAGTAATGGCGAGCAGACGCTGTGCAGGTGGGAGAGCATTCCTGAGAGCTGAGGTAAAGGGGAAGCGGAATTAAAAATATCCCAGTCGGCTGGCTTGGCTCCAGGTGTGTGAACCAGCGGGAGGCCCCCGCGAACGGTTAACGGAGCGGATGAACAGTAGGGGGCGCTGGGTGCAGCGGATCCCGGTGGCATTTCAAGCGGGAGGCCGTTTCAGCACAAGACACGATGATTAATGACTAGCATTATCCCTACTGAGAGAAAACGCACCACTCGCAGCCCCCCAAAAATATACATGTGCCTCTTCCTCAAAGAATAAAGGGATGAAAAGAACAAGTGTGGGGACGTTCTACTCCCTTCATCTTCTTGGCTCCGTGTGTACTGTGGGTAAACTCACACATATGGCACATCTGAGGGTAATCATCTCACACACACACACTCTCCCATTATCTCGCAGAAGAGATATTACTTTGTCTAGAGAGGAGACTGTGTGTCATATGTTCAGAATGGAAACCTAACTTAGAGCAAGAAATATATGTAAATGTAATAAATGCGAATCTGCCTTTATGAATAAATAATGATTCACCAATTACTCTCATACTAAACTTTATTCTAAATTATGAAAAAAAACCTAGGAACAACTGAAACCACATGTATAAAATGGTCCTTTTTAGTAAGGGAGACATTATTTTACTAGGTTATCATCTCATGAATAATGTTTGGGTAATTTAATTTAAATTTTGCATAAATGTGTCAAAGATAATTGATGCTTGGCTGTGATCTGCTTTGAAAATGTTACTAACAAATCCTACTTTAGCAATAGTTGCCATTCACAATTTGCTCTATTCTATAGATCAAACAGTGTTGCCAAATAACAATTTCTTTAAAAAAAAAAAATCTTTAAATAAAAAAAGGCAGTGCTTTTTTAAAAAAGTGCTTTGAAATGCAAGTCATTTCTAGCCCACATCCAATCAAGTTAATTTTACTAAGAAAAAAAAAACCTTTTCATAGAAAATTTCCAGTTCATTCCTATATGGGATATTCTGTAAAGTGTGAGTTGGCAACAGTAACCAATGAGGTGGAGCTTAGTGAAGGGTTGAAAGGGTAATTCACCGCTGGAAAGATGGGCTTTTAATTAAACTTGGATGTCTATGCAGTAGAAGGGCAAAAAATGTTACATGACTAGAAAAAACTGAGAAAAGGGGCTATGAAATTCCCTTTAGCCAAAAATGTAGGGAAATTTCAACACCCATAATGCCCAGGGCTGCAACTGTGCGTGGGTGGGAATTTGTAGTTTTAACAAAAACACTAAAGCTGACAAACTAACAGGAGATCTGGGTGTAGGTAGGCTAACACAGATAAAGGGTACACACCGTTCATTTGAATGTACTACAGGTAAAGCGGATTGAAAATCTGCAAACTTGTACTTTAACGGTCAAAAAAAAAAAATTTTTTTTTAGAAGTCATTTAAAGAAAACCATAGTTAATATTGCTTCCAGATCATTTATCACTTAAAATAAACAAAAAGGTCATGATGAGTGCACTGCATATAGGATAAAGTATCCCATGCACTTTGTTGTATACTACATATTTAGGCAAATGTTGTAGGTCATCCGGGTATTCCATAGGAAAAAAAATCTGCATGCTGTCTATTATATACATACTGCACAATGTGTGTGTGTGTGGGGGGATTAGTATGAGTTGTACGCTCTTCTGAACATTCCCATGCGCTCCCACTTTACTCTTAAAAGGAACAGTTCACCAAATCTGTCCGATGAAGAAACAAACTAAACCACATCTTGGATGGCCTGAAGGGGAGTAAATTTTCAACATTTTCATTTTTAGGTGAACTACTCCTTTAAGGCTTTTTCCCTTCCTATAGGAAGTGAACTCTCTTCCTCATTCAAAAATCACATACACATTTATATACGCTGACTGAGTATATAGAACTTATACATGAAAATCCCAAATGACAGATGTTGATGGTACAGTAACAGGTTTATAAATCTTCCTCCTGTCTCCGGTACCCGGGTGAGGCATTTCCACAGCAGATTGATTTCATTAGAGCATGCTGTTGTGTGGGTGCAACCTAATGCGTGCTAAAGTGTGGCCGATCAATGAGGATAGAGACTGCGCTAGAATTTCGCTTTCTCAGCACACCGAAGGTCGCAGCTCAGTCTGTTCACTATGACCTCCACGGGCCAGAGGACATCTGTCTGACCTGACTGGTGACCACCTGCTGTAGTTCTGCTACTGCAAAACTCGCATACAACCATACGCTTTACTATACTAAATGCCCTCTTTTAAAGGATAGCTAACCAAGAATGTATTTACTCTGCCTTTATGTAGTTTCAAACATGCATGACTTCCTTTTATCTTTGGAACACAAAAGATGATATTTTGAAGGATGCTTTTGAGCGTTTTTTTTTTTTTTTTTCAGTGAAAGTCAATAAGATCAAAATCAGCATTAGTATTGGATTCCATTGACTTTCATTATACAGAGAAAAACACACTGAGGCATTTTCCAAAAATACTTTCTTTTGTGCTCCACAGAAGAATACAAGTCATACGAGACTGGATCAAAACAAAGGATGAGAAAATTGAGAGTTTCATTTTTGGTTGAACTATCCCTTTAAGAAAATAACCAGTTTTGAGGGTAATGCATTTCAAGTAACATGAGTTACATAATCAGATTAATTTTTCAAGTAACTCGAGTAATTTATTACTCTTAAATTTAAAGAAAATATCCAAGTTACTTTTTCAAATAATTAACGCAAGTTACTTTGTTTCCCCATTTATTCCCTGATGTCCCTCCTGTCTCAGTGTTGAGAGAAATTGGGAGTGAGGTGCAGAGGCAGAGGCACTTCCTCCAGACCAAGGCTTTTTTATAAAAAAAAATAAAATTAAAATAAATAAAGTCAAGCCCAGCTCAGGTGACAATGTAAAGTAATGCATTACTTCCCATAAAAAGTAATTATAATCGTAATTAGTAAATTTTTATGGAGTAACCCAATATTGTAAAGCATTACTTTTAAAAGGAACTTTTCCCAACACTGAACATAACAGGTGCTTATCAGTATAACAGAAGTTAAATAGCAGGTGAGCTAAACAATGCATAACATACAGTCAGCCAGACATTGACGCAAAATAAATCCTGATAGGGTCATCAGTCTTGGATCACCTCGTCAGGGTCTTTTGTTTTCTGTGTGCGACGCAAGCCAGCATATCTCTTTGTAATGTGACTAAACAGAACGAAATGTGACTCAAAACTTCACACATGACTGAGTAGAGAGCACCTCTGACCTGGATCCACTACAGCATCATTTTTGGGGATTTCAACCCTGACCTTAACGGATTGCGTTTGGACTTCATTGATCATCTGGCCAAAGCAGTCTTTTGTGGTCACTGACATTCCTGTCCCAAAAGGTTGCAGAGAGGTCCCATAATACCAGTGACCTCTCACCTTCAGGACTGGCCATGGAGTTTGGTTTAATCAGGTCACTGGACTTTGCATCGGATGACAACAGTTGGTGGCGCTTATGAGAAAACAGCTCATCACTGATGTTTTGATCTGTTCGATCATCTCATCAGTTAAAGAGAAGGCACAAAAGAAAAAAAAGGTATGTTTGGATGGCATACTACATACATTTGTGGGGGTGGGGGGGTAGTATGCATATTTTCTGTAAACTTGGAACAACTAAACATTTTACATTTGGCAAAAATGTGCAGTATACTGCAAATTATAGGACACTTTATCCCAAAATGCATTGCAGACTTTATTTATAAAGCAAATTAGTGGCAATGGTTTCTAAGACCTACACAGGCATAATTTATATATGGATATACAAGTAGTACACTTAATATGCCATTGCAAACAAGGGCTGTATCCAAAATCACCCCCATATACCCTCATTTACTATTCTATACATTATTCCTCTCCAGTCCTCTATAGGGAGTGAATGGAAAAAA
Source organism: Sinocyclocheilus rhinocerous (assembly GCF_001515625.1). Lineage (NCBI taxonomy): Eukaryota > Metazoa > Chordata > Actinopteri > Cypriniformes > Cyprinidae > Sinocyclocheilus > Sinocyclocheilus rhinocerous. The sequence continues at coordinate 102,008 of NW_015661872.1, read as the reverse complement.
AGTGAGTGAATTTGGAGACTTGAGTAGTTTGTGCTTACTGTTTAATAATCATCTGACACTTACCTAACTGTCAAATTCTAGTAGTAACAAAATGAAATTGATATCTTTTATAGAACTTAAGTTGTACTACACAACTAAAAAAAATAAAAAAATAAAAAAAATAAAAAAATAAATAAAAAAAGTAACCTAGTTTAATAATCATCTGACACTTACCTAACTGTCAAATTCTAGTAGTAACAAAATGAAATTGATATCTTTTATAGAACTTAAGTTGTACTACACGACTAAAAAAAATAAAAAAAAATAAATAAAAAAAGTAACCTACGTCTGTATGATTCCATTGTGAACGGCATTTACTGTCACCCGACTATTACGGTGCATTATGGGTATTCACTAGCCATTGAATGTACATCGGCTGTAAAATCATTGTTACTGTGCATTATGGGATTTAACGAGTGCACTCTATAACATCCACTTTGGTTTCTGGCACCACTTCAAATGGCTGTCCCTCCCTCAAATAGGGCATTATACTGTATATGGGTATGGGGGTGGTTTATAGATACTGATGTAAGACATTTCATGAACACTTGGTTAGACAGGGCAAGTGATATTTTCACACTGTACTGTACTGTAATGTATACATGAAATTAACTCCCAAACACAAACAAACAGCCATCAATTCCACACAAAGCTGCAAGGAATGAGTGCACAACAAAAACAGCATTAGCTGACAATTAAATTTTTTTTAAAAAGTTGATCTGAAACACTCAGAGATGTAGTGCAGACAGAGAGTGATGACAAAATATTCGTATTCACTCACTCATTTGCAGGAAATGATCTGTCATGTAGGTCTAGTGCAGCGCTGACCCTTGTGCCTCTGACATGAAATCTGCCTCACATAGGAGTCACTGGGAAAACCATATAAAAACGGGCAACGACGATGAAAAAGCACAAACATCTTCTCAGAACAGTAAAACGAGACGTCTTCACTGCTTGTTGAAAACTTTGTGTATTTAACTTAGTACTCCTAAGGTTAGAGTCAGTTCCACTCTCTGGGGGATCGACTGAAGGGCAGAGGTGTAAAGTATTGGAGTAAATGTAATTAGTTACTGTACTTGAGTATCTTTTCGGGTACTTTGTAGTTGTACTGAGCATCAAAGATATTAGCAACTTTTACTCTTTACTTCACTACATTTTTGAATGAGTATCTGTACTCTTTACTCCACTACATTTGAAATGAGTGTTGCAGTTACACATTACATTTTGCATGGACCTACCTTTTTCTGCAGCAGTTTATTTCTGCTACAAAAGACGTGATACTGCCTATTACAGGTCACTGAAAGTACTGCATCTTGTGCGTTTTGCCCTTACTCACCCAAACTTGTCAACAAGGCTACTTTATGTGAATGCGAGTTCCTTAAGTATTTGTGAATCACAGGTGTTTTATATATGAGATGAGGACTTGACTGCAGCCGGCAATGAGGCCCAAACCAGCACAGCCAGTG
>NW_015661872.1:93800-100052 GCF_001515625.1 Sinocyclocheilus rhinocerous | reverse complement strand
TTGTTGAATGTAATGGTTGTCTGTTTGCCAGTCATTCTGTTCTTTGTTCCCTTTGGTTTTTGCCTTATTGTTTGTTCTAGTTTTTCCATGAAATACCAGCACAGAGATCCTTGCCTCTGCCTATTTTCTGCAGCTTCTCCACAACATTACAGTTTTTTAACTAGCGTGTCTCTTTGACTAGTGCATTTTTTGAGCCTATATTTAGTATAAGTAAAATACTTAAGTACTGTTAAAATCAGATACTCGAAGTCTTTTACTCAAGTTGTTTTGGAATTGGTGGCTTGTAACGTGTAGTGGAGTAATTTTCACTGTAAGGTATCTGTACTTTTACTCAAGTATGGTTTTTAGGTACTCTTTACACCTCTGCTGAAGGGCCTGACGTGACTAGGCCAGTCCCTGTCTTAATCAGCTGGATCTCACTAGTAGTCAGTGACCTACTATTCAGAGTTTGCTATTTCTAAAGCAGTTCAATTGTCAAATCTTAAATATTCCCATAAAGAAAAACAAACTAACATCAACTTACCGGTGACGTTGTCGTGTTTTCTTCAGTCTCCAGCCATAAATTAAAGAAAACAAGGCATAATCCATGATGGCAACAAAGATTAACAAACAAAAAATAATTAACGTTATATCAAACGATATCAGGGGCCCGTTCTTCGTACATCGCTTATTTTATCCGAGATGAAATGTCACATCCAAGATGATGTAAGACTCGAATACAATTATGAAGTAATAATTTTATGACGAATAAATCTCTCAGTGAGTAATATTGGCTGTGTCTATAGTATTAAAGACTATGATGCAGATAACATGATCTTGACCCTTAAGAAACTTTAATTAATGCTGTCACGAAACAAATCTGTTCAAATATACATAGCCCCTTTTAAACCAACCCATGAAGGCGCAATTATCTCAGATAACTCAATCCAGCCATACTAATCATCAACAACAGGTGCTTTAGAAGAACCGAATTAGCCGGATCCTGATTAGCGCGATGATATCATCTTGTATGTGACATTTCATCTCGGATAAAATAAGCGACGTACGAAGAATGGGCCCCGGGCCCCAGGCCCCAGTTCTGAGGCATTATACAGCGATGTTGATAAATACCAGTGGCATATTAATGCGCGATCAGGTAGTAGTCTGATTCAAAGTAGACGGATTCACGATCACGAGGGAGTCGAATGATTATGTCCCTTACCATTATTTTGATTTATCCCATTGAAATTAATCTTTTAAACATGTTCACCAAAAAGACTCTCCCTGCGTCCCAATGTTCATACTATCCATCCTAAATAGTAGGTGAGATTATAATAAGTGTGTCCCAAAGCATAGTATGTTGAAAAGAGTATGCCAAAAGTCCCCGGATGGTCTTCTTTTTTTTTATAATGAAATAAATAATTTACCAATGCAATCAATCAGTGGAATACCTCACTCCACCATCAAGGCAATGTTAACAGCCTGTTTTAAGCATCAATGTGTGTGCATGTGTGTTAAGGGTTATGAGACAGATATGAGAGCACTGAGAGCAACACTAGTCTTTCATGCTGTTGTTTTTATAATGCACTCAAAGGAGCTCTTAAAATTAACAGAGGGAAAGAGAAAGAATAGATCCGTGCTGCACATGTAGCGGCCTGCAAAAACACATTTTATAGCTCTTTAACAGATGTTGATGACATTACATACCAGTCTTTAAAAAAATAATAATAATAATTTATTTAATGCAATTAATTACATTTAATCACTTTTTTTATCCATGCCCAGCACTAAAAGATGCAGCATGTGGCGATTTGGGCACAGCGGTGGGTGTAAATCAAACACAAGGGCTCCGACACCTCTGTCAAGGGACTTAGGTGTTTGACATGCCAACTGTGGCCTCAGATGTAGAAGCATTTCAAAGGTACCATGTGATGGAACGCCACGTGCTAATGAGAGAACGCTGGTCTGGGACTTGTCACCAGATAATCCACCCACTTTCAAGCCTGAAATAGTTTAAAGCGGAGAGAGAGAGAAAATGGAACAGAGCATTACAGTGCTAAACAGCAGTACAGTTTTGACACACTTCTCTTATCTCGTGCCCAGGCTAACCGAGACCCCCAGGCTACTGACAGCGGAGAAAGAAAGAGAGATGCTGAACATCAGCAGAGACTGACATGCTTCTCTTATCTTTCGCCTAGGCAACTGAGAGAGAGACGGCATCAGTCGTGACCCTTTACACAATGCCACAGACGACTAAAAGCTAAACGCCGTCACCATCCAGATCTCTGAAGAAGTTGTAAAGACCCCAATTTAAATATATTATTTATATATAATAGCGAAGTCTGTAAAAGTTTAATAGTGATGTTTTAACATTAAAAACCGAATAGCGCTGCCAAGAACTGCACAGATTCGCAGCTGTACAGGTTATATTTACACTCTAACAAGAACTGCAGGTTATATTTATACTTGAACATTAACTGCAGGCAAGGATCCAAATATGTGTGTGTATTTCCACATGGTAAAGCCATTCGCTCTTCATGCCTGCTCAAATGTGTTTATTGATTGAGAATGAAAACACCCTCTAGTCCATTTATGTAACATTATACAGGGTAAATTTAACATGGTAGATTATCCCGCTATCCTATGTAGACCACACTGTTTAGCCCACACTAGAGACCAATATGTGAATTTAATAAAGCTTGTTCAAATTTGTTGTCTGTCTAATCAGGGTTCGTTTAGTCTCTGTGCAAAGCCAAGCTGGACTAGACTGCGGGCGGTCCGTGAGGCTGAGGCCATAGGGTTCAGTCTTGGTTACCATTCACTGGACAAAACATCACTCATGAAATCATTCATTTAACACGACGCAAAAGGCTGCGCTCAGATTCACAGAGCAAACAGAAAGACTCCGAATTTTCCATCTGACAGAAATATCTTTATATGCTAGGGTAAATAATTCATATGACTTCGTGCTTTATTCTGTTATCATCTTGGTAATTAATATTTTAGGAATTTTCTGCTTTTTATAATCCAAGATTTGGTCAAAATGGGTAAACTTGGCAGCATGATCAAATAATAAGTCAAGAAAGAGTCATTAAAAATCACAGCTGAGATTCATTCCAGATGATTCTGCAGTTATGTGCTGCAGGTATGTTGTAGGCTGCGTTTGAAATGGCATACTTCCCTACTATACAGGTGAAAAACAGCATGTGAAGAGTATGTCCAAAGTCATTCTTAAAACAGTAGCCGAAAAGTTATATACTTCCGATGAGATTCTGAAGTGCACATATAATGGACACTTTAATATCCCATGAGGCCATGGAAGAGGATTTGTGAATAGCAGTGAAGCAATGCATCTGATGCTTGTAGGTCACATGACAATGTCAAAATGATGTAGTGCGTCCGGATTAAGCTCATACTACACACATTCATATATAGAATGTACTTTTTTTAACGGTCGCAAAGTAATTACTTATTCAAAAGAAGTACCTTCATAGGGAGTATGCAATTTCAGATAAATTTGTAATTTTGTATGTTGGCGTCTCCCTGGTTCCCTCACCAAAAAGCAATAGGATTTTTCCATTGGCTTTTGGATTACTGCATCAAGATATTCCTCAAAAATTAACACAACTTTTATGAATTGTACTTCTTGAAGCCTAAATAAAACAATCAGAAGTAAAAAGCTAGTTGGACTCTAACTACATCGTAAAATTGTATGAGTTTTCTTGCTCAGCACGAACAAGAACGACACAGACTCTGTAGTCTAGTTTAGTAAACCCAAAAAAGCTTAAAAAGTTGTTTATTATGCATTTTATGTTTAAGAATAAAACAAAATAACTGGAGCTTAGATCTTATTTAAGTCATTTAACCAAAAACCAATTCAAAAAAACTTGACTTTGAGACAATGGTACCAGAAGTTCAAAAATTTGAACTGGTTTCCAAGTTTTAGGATTAATTTACAGCACTCTATTAAAGACAACTATGCATCCAAATATGGATATTTCCCTACCATCATAGTATGCAAAGAAGCAGTACGCCAAAGTATGCCTGAATATGCAGTATTTGTGAAACAGTAGGCAAATAATACCCAGTTGTCTACTGAGATTCTTAATAGTGTTCTCTGGTGTATACTGCAAATTTGGAAGGGTATTCAAGTATTTTGTGCATACAGAAAATTTGCACACTTATTATACATACTAGGCTATATACTGCAGAAAAGTTACCAAAGAGATGATCATGTAGAAGAGAAGAGATCATAAGAAGAGATGATCATTTAGACTTCAGATCAGAAACAACCAAGGTTCATGAAGACAGCATGCAAATAGCCTAAAACCAAACCGAACAGATGTAAACACATATAGGAAGCAACTAACACTTTGGATGTGGAATTGATGTTTATGATCATGCTACACTGAACAAAAGGCTTTAGAGAGTATTCCCAAAGATCAGTCACTTTTAAGACGTTTATTCAGTAATCAGCCAAACTCAAAATAAAACAAATCCCAATCATGTGAATCAGTCAGTTTCTTTAGCGCCCTAATCTCAACCATATGCTCAAACTTTTGCCCTCTGCTCTCAGCTACCGGGCACCGTTAGACACAATGACGCATAAACGGAGAGGCGCCCGTGGCTCCTCGCTCCCACCGAAACGGATACGCTGGAGTTTTACACGGTGATTAATCACACAAACAGACACGCTATGCTGAACATGCCCCCTGATCACCTCCACAGCGGCCGCCGGGCCATAAGGAGGCGGCTCGGCCGACACAGAGGCCACTTTGTGCAGCGAACACAAGCGATTGTTGGTCGGGGCGACAGGGTCCAGTTGTGCACATGAAGGTGCACATTGTGCGGCTGTTTTGACAACCTCGTCGAGAGACGCTGAGGATTTCCTGTTCGCCAGACTTTACTGCCCCTAAACGATTATACAATCTGTCACAAAAGCCTTTCTCCTGGGGAAGAGTGGAGTGTGTGGACATCGCCCGCCATCTACTGCTGGATTAGAGGTAGTGCACGTGACTTGACTTCAAATTCATTTTGGAGTCGGACAATGCAAGTGTAGCCTACATATAGGTTTTCAAACTTCGATTTCAAGTAAAAAAAAAAAAAAAAGGAATATATGGCATTAAAATTTGAACTGTTGGTTGAGACAAAAAATGAAAAGTAACTAAATTTTCAGCTTTCTACAGGTGCTACAGAGCACCAAAATAGCCAGACACAAAGTTTCCTCCCCCCACCCAGGCCATATCCCACCTGAACACATAACACACCTCAGTACTGTACATCTGTAAATAACTCATCAAACCTTCATCTGTAAGCAAGCATATACACACATTCACAATTCTGTCTATGGACATTTTCTTTTTCTCTATATTTTTATTTTATTGTTATTTATAACTTATTGTCTATTCTCTTTATTGTTAGTGGTTTTATTAACTTAATTATATGTACGTCTGCACTATGTACTTTCTGTACTGTAAGCTTCTAACACCAAATCGAATTCCTTGTGTGTGTAAACACTTGGCAATAAAGCTCTTTCTGATTCTGATTCTAATTCTGAACTTGCTGCAGTGATTAAGGCCAGACTTAACCATGGTTTTACTACAAATAAAACAAAACACATTACTATAGTTAAACCATGGTAACCACAAATTAACCATGGTATTTGTGGTAAAACTGTGGTTATACCAATGGTAATCAATACGCCAAAAAAAACATGGTTACCATGGTTAATTTTAGTCAAGGAGACAAACCACTATAAAATTGTATAAAATTAAAAACATATTGTTACATCATTTTATGAAGTGTTTAAAATATATGTATGTGTTTGGGGTCAGTTTTTTTTTTAAACGTTTTTAAAAGACACCTCTAATGCTCACAAAGGCTGCATTTATTTGATTAAAAAGTAAACACAGTAATATTGTGAATATTGTAATTTAAAATGTTCTGTTTCTATGTTAATATATTTTAAAACTACATTTATTCCTGTAATGAAAAAGCTGAATTTTCAGCAACCATTACTCTAGTCTTTTAGAAATCAATCTAATATTCTAATTGGGTGCTCAAGAAACATTTCGTATTATTAATATTCTTGTGAAAAGCATGATACATATTTCAGGATTCTTTGAGAAATAGAAAGTTTGAAATAATAGCATTTATTTGAAATATAAATGTTATTGTAAATGTTTTTAAAAATGTTGACTGTTACTTTTGATCAATTTAATGCATGCTTACTGGAAGAATTTATTATATATATTTATATATATATACAGCACT
>NW_015661872.1:85090-93704 GCF_001515625.1 Sinocyclocheilus rhinocerous | reverse complement strand
ATATATATATATATATATACATATATATATATATATATACATATATATATATATATATACATATATATATATATATATACACAGCACTAAAATATGCATTGAATCCAAGTATACCAACACAAATCACCAGCATGGAACCAGACAATTAACTTGCTTAAGCCTCTTAACCAGCTCATCCAGATTCAGATGAAACACCATGCTGGTTCTCCTGAACAGCACTTTACTGGTTTAAGCCAGTCTTTTCAGCAGGCATAGTCAAAACAAAACGGTTAAACCATCAACCCTTTCTTGACATGTTGCAAACTATTTCCAAAGATCCTGGTCTGACCTGGATCTCTCAGTTGCTGGGTGGCTTCACATCAAAAGGCACTTCTGTAGAAACTCTCCACTGGCATCCTTAACGGCTCCATGCACTGGCACTGCCACATGCCAATGGAAAGGACCAATAATCCTCAACAAATAAATAAAACACAGCTTTAATGTGCGCAGACCACCACACAATGAGGGAGACACTTCAGCCCGTGCGGTGATGTTGGTATGGTGTCTCCTTTGAGGAACTGCCAGCAGCTCTTGGATTTGACTGGTGGTGGATGGGGATGAGCTGAACTCTAAGAGCATTTGTGTGGCTTGATTTGTCATGGTTAAATTTCTCATTAAAAGGCATGTTAGTGCCAGGACACTGGCAGGTGCCTGTTGCTTATGTGAGCATAATCTCTCCAAAGATGAGCCATATTGCATTCAGGCAATGATGAGAAGAGATGAGGTGGAAGAACATATGTTTAAAATCATAAATAGAGAAGAGCTACAACAGACAAGGATTGATTTGTGCAAGCTGAGAATTGCTTTCATTTGTGCAAATGAGAATGTCTTTAACAGCATGTCGTATGAAACCCATAGACTTAAATTTTTTGCAAGTAAATAAAAACCCTACCGGTCAAAAGTTTGGAATCATTTTTTAAATGTTTTGAAACATATTTCTCATCACCATTTACGTGGCTTCATTTATTTGAACAAAGACAGTTGTATTGTTGAATGTTATTACAATTTAAAATAACCATTTTCTGTTTTAGCATATTTTAATTTATTCCTGTGATGGCAAAGCTTAATTTTCAGCTGCTCAAGAAACATTTATCACAGTGGAATACAGTTTTTGCTGCTAATATAGCTTTTTAACATTGATAATAACCATTATTAATTACTGAGCACAACAACAAACCAGCATATTAGAATGTGACACTGAAGACTGGAATCTCAGCTTGCCATGACAGGAGTAAATTACATTTTGACAATGGTTATACTGTATTTTTGATGAAATAACCAGATTGTTATTTCAAACTTTTGACCGCTAGTGTATACAGACGGAAAGCTGCTTTCGGCTCTTATTTTTGCATGTCAGTGAAGGAGAAGGCCGCCCTCTAGTGCACGATTGCTCCATTCTCATGGTGTTCAAGTACAAAGGCAAACAAATGATATTTCAGAAAATAAAAACGTATCTTTAATTGTGTGCAGGTTGTTTAGAAAGCCTCCGTCCGAGGAGGCAGGACTTTCCACTGACGTTTTCAGACGAGCAGACAGGAGGATCATTTCAGTGATGAAATCCCATTTCAAAAGACAAAATATCAGCACAGTTGACATGATACAGGGAACCAGCACAACCGTGAGAGATCTACTACAGCAAAGATCTTTTTAATGGTCCCAAATATACCGAACAACTAAGAGTACACTCATGGAAAAGGAAAGAAAAGGAAGATATGACAAAAATCGATCACATCTAGAGTTCCACTCAATCTTTAATCAAGACGGGCTTACAAATTTTCCAAAAAATCTGCAGTTTTGAAGGGCAAAAAAAGGGTAAAACTATCTCCCCCCACTGAGGTTTTAAAAACCTGTTCAAGTGTGGCTGAAAACGTCCTGAACATTTAAAGGCAGGTCTCTTATGTCATTTTTAAAAAATGAGCGAGGAGAACAACAGAATAAGAAAAAGGAGGGAACTGCTGGCTTTGAAAGAGGAAGAACTTCCGCTGAGCCACGAGAACAACGGTGACATCTTAAACAATGACGACCCAGACTTCTTTGCTCCCTAGTGTTCCGTCTGGCCCTAGAAACTCGAAAACAAACAAAAAAAATAATAATAAAGAATCGAGAGGAAAAAAATGGCAACAGAAAAAAAAAGTGTTGAGAGAAAGAAATGGAGATGGAGTCAGCAAAGGTGAGTGGTGGTTGTGGACTGGCTGGCCCAGTTCGGGTCATGTGAGGTCCTTCCCTGAGAGGGGGGGGCAGTGTGTCCTGGTCCAAGCCTGGGACGCTCTGTGGGGCAACAGTTTGAGTGACTGACTGACTGACTGTGTGTGAGATCTTTTTTTTACCCCCCAGTACTTTTAGCTTTGTCGAAATTCATATCTTATTAAATCCTTTTTTATTATTCTTTGTCCAGACCACAGTTTCATCTCGTCTTCGATTTCTCCGTCCGTTTCACGAGTCTCTTTCTCGCGTTCTTGCAGATTGGCACTTGGACAAACTCCACGTGGAGACATTCACCTTTTCGCTCTGTGACCGAATCTTCTCCCTCTCTTGCTCTCCCTTTCTCCATTCCTCACATGGCGCCCCTTGGACTCCTGCGGGGGGCTGCATTCATTCATTTATCCATTCATTTGTGTATTCATTCATTTTGTTTCAGTTTTGAGTTCTAGGCTGAGAGCTGCAATAGTCTCTGGATGAAGCTCCCTTTGAGCATAACTGTGCTGATTGACGAGGGAGTGCTTTAGGAGCTCAGCTTGGACTTCTTGGACAGCGGAGGACTTTCTTCTTTACTGTCTGCATCTTCCTCATCCTCGTCCTCTTCGTCGTCATCGGGGTAGTCCACCAACCCCACCAGACCGCCCTGGAATAGGAGCGAGATGCCATCAAAAATAAGATAACCGGTAAGAAAGAACATTCAGAAGTTCAGAACATTGTTGGAATCGGCGTAATTACCTTAGTGGTGACAGCTGCCGTAGGGGGGGAGCTCCGGGCTCCTGTCCCGGGAGAACTTGGAGAACCAGGTGAACCGGGGTGGAGGGACGCGGTTGGGGGAGAGGACAGACTGGGCTTTGGGGAGCTGGAGAAGGAGAGTTTAAAACTGGGGCTCTGTCGTCCTGAGAGGCTTGCCTTCCCTGTCAGCACCTCCTTCTCTTCGGAGTCTTTCACTTGGGAAAAAAATTTAACAATCAAAACTCAACAAGCAATGTCAGTAGCATTTTGCCATCAAATAGGGGATCATAGTAGTTGGTCATCAACATTATGCCACCTGCATGTAGCAGTAACGTACATTTCTTCCTCTCCATGAACTTGCTGATAGGATCCATCAGGTCCTCGTCACTCTTCATCTTATCTGAGGGCGGCACTACAGCTTCACCGTCCTCCAAGTCTTCCTCATCTGTATTAAACCACATCTCCTCTTCATCTTCCAGCGTCCGTGCATCCCGGCGAAAACGGTGATTTCTCAGAATCGACCGCATACTGGAGACAAGCATGAAGACACAAAAAATACATTCATTAAATGGTACTTCCGCATAAAAGTAACTATTACATGCACAAGAAATTCCAATCCACAAAAAGGAATTGTAATAGTCAACTTATTAGAGGTGAAAAAGGTGACAGATGCAAACCCCTCTGTGGGAGCATTTTTCAAATATTATTAAAATGTGGCTTTACAGTTGACTTTAGCATGAGGATATAGGGAGAAAAATAAAATTCACCCTATACCTTTAGTTTATTTTAATCTCTCTCCACTTCAGTTGTCTCAGGCCATTCACAAAATTGTTTTTAAAAGGAGCCTATTCAAAATGTCCATACAACAATAGGAGTAAGAATAATTTAATTATATTTAAAAAAAATGTTTAAAAAAAAATCAAGAAATATTAATATAGTAATACTACTGCACTGTGAAAAGAGAAAAATTTAGTAATAATTAAATATGTATATCAATATTTACATTTTATTAAATTATAAAAGATTAAAATCGATAAGGAAATATATTACTATAAAAATACTATTGTACTGTAAAACACAAATAGTAATAATAATAATAATAATATACCACCATCTATGGCTATTTTCATGTCAAGATCAATGTACTTTTAAAGAAACAAATAGTAACATACAGTAGTAATGAAAAACAATTAACCAGCTCACATCGTTATAACAAACATTAGATTTTTCACTGCATTATGAGTAAAAAAAATAAATAAAGATTATTCCTAGCGAAACATTTTTAAAATATCCACTAGAGAATGAGTAAAAACATTACTGAGTATAATAATTTTATTTTACAGCACTGCATTAAAATACTAATATTATTGCGGTCAAACATTAAACCACAGAGCTTTTATTTTGCCTACAAACCCATAAGAAGACTTTAAATCATATAATTTATAAACACTTCAATACAAATTTGGGAATCGCAGTAAAAAAAAAATTTTTTTTTTAAAGTCATTTTATTACATAGGAGGATCCATATAACAATAATGGTCTGAAGTGACCACTGACCTGTCAAGTTTAGGGTTGTCCTGTCTTTCTCTCTGCTGTTCATATCGAAGCTTCAGTCCCTTAAACGTCTGAACATAGTCTACGTCCTCCAGGGCCTTCCAGTAGTTCTCTATGATATGAGCCGTCAGGGACTTCACATCCTCCTACACACAGAACACAGCAATTACACACAAAATAAACAACGCGTGTTCAGGAACATTACGAGATCTGATGATTAGATAAATGTACTCACCACTCTGACATACTCAAACATCTCTATAATGGCTGAGTTGATGAGGTTGTATCTGGATCCATTGTTGAGGAAAGCTTTGACCACTGGCTCAAACAGGAAGTTCCTCATTATGTATCGGTTATAAAACTCGTCCTTCAGCCCAATGATTTTTCTCATGAAACGCAAAGCACCTGGACAAAAGAAATGAGTGCGAAAGGTACAGTGAGATTTAACAGCCAAGCTATAATTGATGTCTGTCAGCAGGGTAGTACTGCATGTTTGGTGTTTATCCAAAATAAATTAGTGCTTGTTGATAATGCTGCTGGCCCTGAAAGCAGAATTCTTTGGCATGTGTTGAAATAACAGTGTAACGGTAATCATTATCAGCAGAGCAATTCATAGAAGAAATGGATCAGCATCACAGAGTGTTCGGTGTTATTGATTATGCGGTTTGAAGGCTGTGATGGTGTCAAGTAATTACTCCCCATGTCTGTCATTTGTCCAGTTCTACTTCTCTAAAAGTCTAGAGTTTACAGTCTTTCCACATTTTCCCATACTTTCAATATCAAAAATACAACTAAGTTCATCTAAACAGTGTTGTAATCATTAAATAAAGCTATTAATATTTTTTTAATTAATAAAATGTTTTAAAATTATAAATTTTTTGATTAAAATCTAAAACATCTAAAATTCTAGACTTAAGCTGATCTACTGAAATTACTAACTGAAAAGTAACACTTAAAAATACATAAAAATAATAAAAACAATGACAACAAAAGTTCTAAAAATTAAACTAAAAAAAATAAACTGAGAATTTTAAAATAAAATTTTTATTTTTTTATATTTTATGTTATATTATTTTTATAAAAATACAAAAAACAATTAAAAACTAAAATTACTAAAACAGTACATAAATAATACTAAAATAATTTCATCCGAGCACAAAATCTTTGTGTTACATGGTTAAGACCTTGGTAATGTAAGAATGGGATTCAAATCAGTCTTTATAAATTTATACTGAAAAACATTTGATGAAATGAGTAAATATTGTATGCAAAGAAATACAAACTTTTCAAATTTAAATAGAAAATTAAACATTTAAATTAATTTCAAACTTTTTACATTGTTGGTGGTTAGGGCAATTGAGAATTTTGGCAGGGCAATTAGAAATCGGAGCTACTGGCCCAACCGGACAAGCATCAAAAAAAATAAATAAAAAAACACTTACTTTCATTCTGTTAGCAATTAAAAACAAATGGCCCCATTTACTTTCTTAATGTCCCCTGATTTTCTTTCAAGATACAGCAGTGCATAAAAACATCAAAATGCTTCGGGGAAAAAAGTCCTCTTTCCACTAATAGAAAACATATTGATATACATATACAGATTTCCTAAAATAATTTGCAGATTTCCTCTCAGACCTATTGGTTACTGTTGATAAAGCACTAATTGTCGCTGTCCAATCTATAAAGACTGTGTCTGTTCCCCGAATAGTGAGGTCAAAATATAAATTTAATTGCAGATTTCCTCTCAGACCTATTGGTTACTGTTGATAAAGCGCTTATTGTCGGAGATTTTAACATTCACGTTGATAATACAAATTATGCATTAGGACTTGCGTTTACTGACCTAATAATAAACTCTTTTGGAGTCAAGCAAAACGTCACCGGGCCCACTCGTTCCTTTTAATCATACGCTAGATTTAATTATATCGCATGGAACTGATCTTACTGATATAGATATCGTACCTCAAAGTGATGATGTTACTGACCATTTCCTTGTATCGTGCATGCTGCATATTACTGATATTAACTATATGGCTCCGCGTTATCGTCCGGGCAGAACTATTGTTCCAGCCACCAAAGACAGATTCACAAATAACCTGCCTGATTTATCTCAACTGCTCGGTGTACCCATAAACACATATGAACTAGACGAAATGACTAGCAACATGGGCACTATCTTTTCTAATATAGGGCTGCCACTAACGACTATTTTTATTTAGATTAAAGGTGTCATATGATGCGATTTCAAGTTTTCCTTTCTCTTTGGAGTGTTACAAGCTGATTGTGCATAGATAAGATCCCTGAAGTTGCAAAGACTAAAGTCTCAAAACCAAAGAGATATTCTTTATCAAATTTAAGACTCTGCCACGCACCCCTAAAACGGCTCGTTCTAACACACCCCACATATCTACCTCACTAAGTGGAAATATTTGCATAATGCGCCCAAATGATCACGCAAAGAAAGAAGGCGTGGTTTCAGCAACCGCAGTTAGTGTTGAAGCAGCCATGTCAGGGTTAACTGTCTTGATATTTACTTTGAAAGCTGACGCTCGCGATTATGGTAGGGGGCTTTACATTTCCGACGCGTGCTTGCAGACTGCGCTTGTCGGAAGGCGGGACTTTGTAGAAAACGAAGCGTTTGAGAGAGGCGGGGCATAGAGGACCTACAATAATGTACAGTATTTGAAAAATAATGTGTTTTTTGAACATTAAAGCATGTCAACATATTCTGTTACACCAAATACACAAAATAACGATCTTTAAAAAAGCATCATATGACCCCTTTAATCTATTGACTAATTTATCGATTAATCTTAACGATTCATTTTCCACACACAAAAAAATCAACAATTTCACTTAAGAATATTTTACTAAACTATATTTTATTAAACCAAATGAAATACAAATTTTTATGAAATCCTTTTTTTTTTAAAGCAAAAGTGAAGTGCAACATAGACTGCAAGAAGCAAGTGTCCATCTCATAGTCCAAATCACTGAAATCAAAGTTCAGTATTATAGTGTAAGAATGACAACATATCCACGTGTTATAGTCAAATTATAATCAAAAAAATGTTTTTAAAGGAGTATTTACTAGAAATGTTATTTACCAGAATTTATTTAGGAGAAAAATGTAAATGTGCAGTATTTCTGAAAAAGAAAAAGAAAAAAAAAAAAAACTTAAAAAAGAAAAAAAATCAAATCAATTAATTGGAGATGCTTCCTATAATTAATTAATTTTTTTTGTGGTAATAAAAATAGATAGATGTAAGTGGACAATAGCCTTTAAAATGACTTAAAATACATATATAATAGCAATGAGGCAATAATAATTAGTTCAAATAAAGTATCAAAAGCAAGAAATCATATGGTTTTATTGAACAAAACTGTTAAAATACATAATGTATTATAAACAATAGAGCAAATGTACATTACGCATTACAACAAAGGCCTGCAGAGGGCGCAACGGCCTGATGATTGTTTTTACACATTGCTGTGCGATCTAATCCTTGTTTAATATTGACCAAGCACCATTTAATTCAAATGTCCACTTAATCTTTAATATTTGGCCATTTCTTTAGGACAGAAATGCTATAGCCACTGTAATTAAATGAATATGTGGACATCAAAACGTGGATTGTAAATGATAACAGTTCCTGTGGAACTACTGTGAACGGAGCCACTGTGTGACGACTGTACTTTATATGCGCTTTAATTATTTACATGCTTGTAGATTCTGTATTAGAACTGCATCGCATATAATTATTTAATTAAATCGTAGCATTTGTAAATTCACAATTATGCTTAAAGGGGTCATATGATGTTGCTAAAAAGAACATTATAATATTATTAGAAAATACGGAATTAGTTTCCATTGTTATGCTGATAATACTCAACTATATATCTCAACAAGACCAGATGAAACTTCTAAATTATCTAAGCTAACAGAGTGTATTAAAAATGTAAAAGATTGGATGACCAATAATTTTCTCCTATTGAATTTAAATAAGAGATATTACTTATTGGACCAAAAAAAAAAAAAAACTACACAATCTCTTGGATTACAATTTGCAACTAGACGGATGTACTGTTA
>NW_015661872.1:51077-84817 GCF_001515625.1 Sinocyclocheilus rhinocerous | reverse complement strand
CACAGCATGTGATAAGTGCCATATTCAGACAAAGAAACACCTACAACAGAACAACAGACAGCAGAATGAAGTTATTAGAGATTAAGGATGTCTACGAAGTATATGTATGCAATGAATATAATGTTAAACATTCAGTATTAACGCCTGTATAGCTGATGTGCAAAGCACGCCGAGTAGATTGAGCGCACGGTGGCGCAGATGCGTGAGCTCATCGAGCGAATATACCTTTCTCACAGACATCACTGGAAAGTAGGGGTGTGTATTTTGCAAAAACCTTTCAAAACACCCCTACAGAGTGCACGCATACATTACGTGAAGTTTAAACTAGTGCGCGTGCGCATTTAGAGTGCGTTCTTTCACTGCATGATTCAGTCTACAATACATTTAGAATGATCACAAATTCATGACATGGCAGAAAATGTATATATTTATACCATTTCATATAGTTAATCAATATCAAACAGAGTGCCATTTTTTTTTTTTTATGAACGATTACAAATGTGAAATGTGCTAAACAAGAAGTTAATTAAGAGACATATTAGACACCATGAATCAAACGTTTAAATGACTCCATCGCAATACATTATTATTCCTTAGCTTGGGTTGAACAAATAATTTTTGCTTGGTTGGAACAGCAGCTACGCTAATTATGTCTCTATTTGTTTCTCTGTTTCTGCCACTAGGTATTACACAAACTTCAGTCTGGATCCAGCCCTTACAAAGACATGAGATGACCGAACACCTGAGAAGAGATGATGCACACCCCTCAGAGGACCTCAGATGATGCCAACCCTGAAACAACATAAACTACCAAATTTTGCTACAAGTTTGATTGCAGCATATAGTCATTGCTGTTAATAGTGTTCATCATCTGTTTGATTACGTCATTAACTGAATTTTACCGTACATTTCTGCCATATGTACATCAATTTGACAGTCACCACTGACAAGCTACTATTAAATATATTGTAGAAACCTAATTTTCTGTAAAGCTGCTTTGCAATGATTTGTATCGTGAAAAGCGCTATACAAAAAAACTTGAATTGAATTGATCAGTAAAAATCTGGATAGACAAAAACAAAAATCCCACCCTACAATATTTCCTGCCGAATATTCACTTTCACATGTGGCTTATGTCTTGTGTGTGTGCATGCATATACTCACATAAGGCTAAGAAAGCATGTTGAGATGCAGTGAGCACCAGTACTCTGCGGAGGATGTCTTTGTTGATGATGTAGTTCTTTATGTGATACGTGTGATGCTCCACGCAGAAAGTGAGCAGCTCTACGATCAGCGCCAGCAGCTGACACGTCTGGAAATCATCTAACAAGACAAACACACACAGTGAGAAGTCTGCAGAGGTCACGTCTTTAAATATGTATGCAAAATGTCAATTGAGAAATTATTCAAAAAGGCTGCCTACACATTCAGTCTGCATGCATCCTACAAGCTTGTAAAAAATCTATTACCTTTGCTGGGTTTTTCTTCTGTGGTGTTGGCAAGAAGAGGAGCAGAGAGCACATGCATGCAGTGCTTATAGAAGAAACTCAAGAACTCTGTCTTCTCGGTTTTCTGCAAGGAATCAACCAGAAGGGGCATGTTTCGCTACATTCTGACAAATGACAATGAAAAGGTGGTACTATGCACCAAATATATATTGATATTAAAACATGTCTCACATTAGCAGTTGCCAGCATGTTCTCTGGGTCCACTAGTGTCCTGAGCAACCCCATTAGCTGTACGGCTCCACCCAACTCTGGATCCGTGTCACAGATCATATGCTCAATGATCAGATTTATCAACAGAATGTCCTGTAAAATATAGACAAGTAGTGAGAAAGACAGGTAGCTGGAAGGCTCACAAGAGTCAGTAGGCATGTGGCATGTGACTTACATCGTCATTCTGCTGAGACTCCTGCATAACAAACTCTCGCACCATTGAGGGGTTGTACTCCACCAGGTAAGAGAAGATATCAGTGGCTGCTCCACGCACCTGAACATCATCCATGCCCTTTAACACAATGCACACGTGTTCATAAATACAGAAAGAGCAAGCTAAAGTTACAGTCTTCATTGAGAGCAAAGCTGAAGCTAGAGACAGGTTCAAATATACCTATTTTCCATTAAATACAATACTATAGATCATTAGTAAAGGTGTTAAATTATAAAAAGAAAAACAAGACACCTGACAGCAAATCTGTTCTTTGGAATAGCAAGTAAATCTTACAAGAATAACTTCCAGCGCTGGCAGGATACCCATGTTGGACAGCGTTTTGAAGAATGCGTCTCTGTTCTGTGGTTGTAACGTTTGTGAGAACGCACAAAACTCCTTCAGGAAATTTACCTGAATGTGACAAACAATATCAATTTTGTTTGTATCCATTGTTTTGAGTAGGAGGTTAACACATCCATTAGTAATTCTGCTTCATACCAGCTCATGCCGTTTGTCGTCATCTGTGGCTTCATCAGTTAGTTGTGCAAAGAGCTCAGTCAAAAACTTCTCATCGTCCTGAAAATAAAAGCATAAGAAATAGAGAAATATCCGTTCTGGTTACTACTAGTTTTGTATATATACACACAAAACTAGTTTATAAATTCTTTAAAACAAAAGACACTAGAAAATGTACAATTGGATACAATTCTACAATATAAGTTAAATATTACAAATATTTTAAGCCAGTATTCACATTAATTTTCTCATAATTAAACTCTTTCTATATACACAGCATAATGCATCCATGCAGCACACTGTGTGAACTGCAACCATAAATAATTCTGTTCAGCCAGATTCGGCACAATAAACCTGATTCTTGATAAATGTTCATTTATAGTTGCCTATATACATTATCCTAATGTCATTTGAGCACACCATAAAGCTGTAAATCTCAGAGAGGTTTTGCAACATTAATTGACCTCTAGCTGAATGAGGGTGACATTTCATAAATGCACATCTACACTAGGGCTGCACGATAAATCGCATGCGATATTTAACGCGCATCTTGTCAGAAAGCCGGTTCTTTAATCAGCGGTAAATCTCCATCACGTGCGTGCTTTCACATTATGAATATGAATATGAACGTGGTTTTGCACAACTCGTCAGTGAACAACGGCTCTGTGTAGTTAATGCTGCTCAATGTGAAAGCACGCACGTGATGGAGATTTACCGCTGATTAAAGAACCGGCTTTCTGACAAGATGCGCGTTAAATATCGCATGCGATTTATCGTGCAGCCCTAATCTATACCAAGGTTAGACATGTGACTGATACTGTATTTTACTGCATCAACTTGTCATGGACATACAAGATTACACCTCAAAAAAAATTACGCTGCCATGGGAAAGTACATCTAATTGCTCAGACAATCATCACAAAAAGCTTTTAGTATCCATGTTTGGTTTATTCAACATCTACGAGATTACATCCAGGTATTAATGGGATATGGTAATATTAAAACAATATTGTGCCATAACAAGCACATTCATCATCAGCAAAGATGGACAAACAACCATACTGAACTGAAGCTGTCTGGAGGTTGGAGAAAATAATCATCCAGCACGCCTGCCAAGCGTTTGTGACATCACATGATATGGCTCTAAAGAACATGATGGTGCTGTTTCCATGGCAACAAGCCCCCTCCCCTACCTCCAATCCCAGTATCAAACAATTCCACTGTAAGGCTTAGGTGAGAAGCACGTATCAAACCATTTCCATGAACAACTTTTTAATAGCCACAACTGATGTAAAATCTAACTTGATGAAAAGGGCATTTCAAATACATGCATTAATAAATAGTCTACAATTACTCCACTCTTGAAACTCGTCATTGAGGCAAATACCATTGCCTATTTTCTACTAAATAATTAAATGTACATAGTACAAGCAGTTAGCACGGTTATCTTTAAATCTGTTATCTAGATCTGCAGACCTTTATTTTTAGTGTGGAAAACATATATGACCTTTAAAACAAAGAACCAAAGTACAGCCCACCATGTGCATCCTATCAAGAGCAACGAGATGGTCTCAGGTAATGCAAACAGGGAAATATTAGTAGCCGCATCAAAAACATGTATTCACTGCATTCTCTGCAAACAGGGTTTTCTGCTGAGGATGCAATGAATTTGAAAGGAGCTATGCTGATCTGTCGAAAAGCCACAATGACACATAGCAAGCCTGACAGCGTACGTTACCTGTGAGATATGATGTTAGAAGGCGGCGTGAAAAGTTAAACTACAGCTTCCTTCACCTAGTTTAGCCCCTGAACAGCATTTCAACTCAACCGCCAATGTGCAAAGTTCACAGCTGGTCACATATACATGGTTGAGTACGAAAACCCACCTGCAGCATGCCAACAATCTCCACTTTGTTAAAGAAGATGAAGGAGTGCAGGGTGGAGAGCATGTTTTCTTCAAAGACAGAGGGGGTGGGCAGCACCATGTCCTGAATATACTGCACCCGGTACGTCTGGTGAATCTTCTGCCGCAGCTCCGGGTCTGAAATGGGAATGACCTCTTTAAACCGTGCCGTGGTGGTGAGGAACTCTCGATGCCGCCGTGGTTGGGGTAGGGAAGGATCGAACTCCAGACATCCGATCACATCCATGATGCATTCTTCGGAGAACATGACTTCGAAGAGCGCTGTGCGGTTGAGGAGGAAAATGCCTTTGATGATGTCGTAGAGGTGATGCAGGCCTTCTCGGTTCTCCAAGTCCTCGCACACTCGGAACAGCTCCAGCAGTTTGCGGATATAGCCCTCGTTCTCCAGCGCCAGGGCCAGTTTTTCCCGCCGTAACGGAGAAGGTAAGGATGACGCCACTAGCTCGGCCACTTCCTCCAGCCGGGAGAGCTCACATGGCGGAAGTTCGAGACCAGGAGAGGACATGTCATCAAAGCGCTCCTCTTCAGACTCATCTATCAGCTCCTGGGTGATGTCTACAGAGGGGTCCTTTCCCTGGACCTGTAGACACAAAAATGAAGGCTTTCAGAATAAAGGAGAACATACCTAGAGAAAATATTATAAATGTATATTACAGACATAATCACCTGACATATTTTCTCCCAGATCTCATCACAACCAGCCTTTTCCTGAAAGCTGAGGGCCAGGTCATAGTTTTCAGCCTCGGACCATACTATTAATGTGTCCTTCAAAGACACATCACAAATAACATGAACAAATACCAAAATAGCAAGTGATACACAAGCACTATCATACAGGGATCTACAGTTTAATGCAAGAGACCACAGGCAAAAAACATTGTTTGTCCATGCACAGGTCAATTTTAAAATTGTGGGCGATTTTGCTTCTATAAAATCTTTAGCAGAAAAAAACATCCAACATACAAATTTAAGTGTTTGTGATTACACCTTATCTTTTTGAGCCTGTAGATTTCAATGACAATACATATCTTTCCAGGTTTATTCCTATATTCTGAAAGTTACAGAGGGCTTTTTTCATAGATCATTCACCTGACTTAATCTTCTATTCCAAAAACAACTGGCTATTTTCTGACTTATGAAGTGCTTTATCCAATATTGAGACTTCTGTTCTGAAAATGTATGCAAATGAAAGTTTAATTCATAACTTGCATATTTAAACATAACATTTCAAGATACTTGTAATACAAAACAATTGTCTTAGCCCTAAAAGCCTACTGTATCATATTAGATATATTAATTTCGTATGTCTCTAAATTATCAACAGGATCAAAAGTAAAAACCTGCTGTGCACAATCCATTACATGCCACCTGATTGATGATTTACTTTTTTAGCAAGTAAAAGGCCTTTTGGTATTATTCTAAAAATGTCAACCTTCACCTTTGTGTCTTTTGCTGTGATATTTTTTGTAATATTTTAATATGAACATTTACTGAACTGAAGCAACTTAGGTTTACTTTAATACCCATACATAATTTTATAGAAAAACCATGTTAAAATGAAAGTATCAAACATGATACATCAGGCTTTTGGGGAACATTTATTTGTACATCTCTCAATATTCATTGTATTGCATTATGTTTTGCACCCCATAAACAAAAATATAGAACTCTGATCATAAAACTAAGCATTTAAATATCATCTTACTAAGACAAGTTATTAGAAGATATAGAGTGAAAACTGATATGCATTTATGCAAGTAGTCTGCAATACTGTTATAAAAATCTCATTGATTTAGATTTCAAGCTATCGGACCTGCATCTACTTTTTGCCCATATAAATATTGTTGTATAAATAACATCTACAGCCAATTCAGTTCTGTTTTTTTTCTCCCCCAGTTTGGGCCTCTGAATAAAACCTCTGATGAGCCACAAATGCTTGATGTATCCAAAAAATTCTAACTTTAATTTTTGTAACACCTTGTCTAAAGGTTCAAACTATTACTGTTCTATTTTAAATTATTTCATATACCAGGCTTTACAGGGTTATTGTACTGTGATTAATTAACTATGGAAGCTTGATGATATCTATCATTTCATATTTTCCCAATTTACCCGTGATGTCTTGCATCTTTATAAGATATATATGTACTTGCCCTTTAACCTAGACATTAAGTACATAATTACGAAAGATGTTAACAAAAACACTAATGAGCTCTGTCAACAAAATGATGTCAACATTTCAAACGCACCTGCTGTTTCTGATAGGCGGTGTTAGGGTTGATTTTGGACTCCAGCAGCAGTGACCCTGTTTTAAAGAACGGGCACGTCTTACTTGCACAGTCAACGAAAAGTGGCCCTGTACATCGTCTTTGTAGTGTTTGTAAACCTACCATCACTTTCGGCGCGCACCAGGAGAGACATGCCTTTCAGCCTCTCCACGTAGGCGGATGACACATGTCCCGTCCCCCGATCATCCCACTGGCGGTCCTCATTCAGAGTGTACACTTTTACTCGTCTACGAGTGTCAGTCATCCTTGCAAGTAACTCTCAAGCAGGCTTTTGCCCTTGATTCAATAAATCTCAACGTCCTCGTCGGCTTGCAAGGTGCAACAGAATCTGCTGTCAACTTCAAGTTGAAATGTATGGCATTCACTGGCAAGCCGTCGCGAAGCTGATGCAGTATGTTGTTGTGGGGTCTATCACAATAAAGTTATGCAGTCCAGAAGAATTATTCTGACCAGTCTAGCGATGGTCAGCTAGCTAGCTAGCTGCTGTGTGCAGCCGAGACTCTCCACAACATACTCAATATTTTCAACTTTTTATAAACGGAACGACGAAAAACGCTCCTCCGTTTCTAAAGGGCGTGAAACGGTGAGAAATTAGTTTAAAAGCATGCAGCCAGAGCACGAACGCAGAATGTGTTTATTTTCCTCCGTGCCCCTTTACTTTAAGCAAGCTAGGCTATGCTAACGCTGCGACTAATTCTGTCAAACGGGGTTAGCGTAGCTAGCGCCTCAGCTAGCAGGCTATCTCCTCGCGCGAGTCATTTTAACCCAGAAATGTTCGAAACGCGCGCGAATGAACTCCAAAGACGTACCGATAACGCTATTTGATCGTTATACTCGCGCGCGGTCGGTGAAACGGCGGGAAGGGTCGTGTATAAAGCGGCGCGTTCATAATAAGCTAAGCTATATTTTCTCCAAGTATTCCGCCATATTCTGGCTAAGGGCCGCAGATAGACCAGCCAGTCTCTTCACACAGAGATAAACATTCCCCGATGTAACTAATCGAATAGACTCTCTCGTTTCACTTTCCGGGACGGCGAATGGCCAGCGCGACCGTCGAGCACCATGAAATAGCAGCGTCTTGACGAAAAGTAATTATTAGCCCCACTGTGAAGATTCGGCCATCTTGGGTCCCCTCAGAAAGCCGCTACGGGGTTTTCTGTGCTGCAGGCGCAGGGCCGCCACAGTTTAAAGACACAGTGCGCCAAAATTTCGTAACACCAAACACTCACTGCTGGTGAAAAAGAAAGGGACATGGAGAGGAATGTGAATGAGGGTGAAAATAAACGCGCAGCTCCGTGAACTAATGACGGATACAGCACGTGTAAAGAGAATAAACCTCATACTGTTTTTGCCATTCTGTTGAAAGAAATGCAGATGTGTAGGGTTGAGCTGTTGTTTTTGTCTCTGTGTACAAAGTACAGTACACTTGTAGTTTGATTAATTCCAGTCATTATAAGTAACTGGGCAAACTAGCCCATACAATCCTATTCTGCTGCTGGTCAACCAGTCCAGTCTCAGCTTTGGAATAGGGTTAACCAAGTAAACAAAGTCCTTATAATATCATAGCCAGTGTGGTCAACCAGCCATGGTTGCACCACCAGCTCAAATATTATGAAACTGTAAAAATGACTTACTAACTACATTTTTAGTGTTGCTCGTCCATGCAAAATCTGCCACCACAAATGCTAAGGGGTTGGTGTCGCCAGAGCTTTGTTATGTGGTTGCTAGTGTGTTGTGGGTTGTTACTAGCCTATGTGGTGTGCAGGATGGGTGATTTCTGAATTCAGCCTCTGTTAACAGTATAGGCCCATCTATCAATGTTAAAGTCAGCATGAAATGAAAATTCACCTTATGTTTACTAAATTCACCCTAATGATTTTATTGTGAACTATTTATCCATTCATGTGTTTGTTTGTTCATTTATTTATTTTAACCTCATGATTTTTAATCAAAATGTCATAATTTGATCTTCCAGTGAAACGACTGACTTCTCCTTATATTTAGTCTGCTTAAATCATGCACCTTTCTTACAACTGACCTCAAGCTTGCATTCATTTTTGCCTCGCTCCATCCAATCAACAACTGATGGATGGAACCAATTCCTGTCCTACATTTTTCCGATAATGTGTTTTACTCTGATGTATATCACATTATGGAATAAAATATCTGTTGCTTCTTCTGTTATGTCATGACTTTATGGTGCAAACAGATGGACCAACGCAGTCATGGCAATTGATTACTATTTTACGTTTTGAGTTGATGGTGAAGTTTAGGGACTGATTTCACTTCCTTTTTATATGTATGTGTATATATATATATATATATATATAAACATATTTCCATAAAAATCACAAATGTGTGTGATAAACACTGCAGTTTCCCATTCAGAAATTGGGCTAAAAAGCACAGATCAAGTTAGACTGGCCATGCCAGTTGGGGTTAAATTGCAAATCTGTTACAAAATTGTTGTGGCTTTATCTTACACTTCTATCTAGTATTATTGTGTTTACTGGTACTTTAAAGTTTTGTGCTCAGCCTCAGCTGTTTCCTTAGTTGCCCAGTAACTGTCATAAATAGAATGCATGCACTTCCTCACAAGTTGGTAAGTAGTTTCCAATAACATCGAAACTACAGTGGATCATGCTACCCACAGAACAGAAAAAACTGTTTGGGGTTTCCAATACCAGCACCAAGCATATATCAGTCCAAAAAGTATTGGTAACCTACTGGTCTTAGTAATTACACAATTACTGCTAATGCAATTTAATACTTCATTACAAGACAGATGTTGATCAGATTTTTAACAAATTATAATGAAAGCCCCAGGGATAACATGAACTTATAAATGATTTTGTACTACAGGTAAAACAGGGGAAAAGAGTTAAGTATTTCAGAGAAGAATTTGTTCAGCAAGTTGTTATCTGAACAATTAACAGTGTAGCTGATAAACAGGACATTCATGCCACAGTACAGTGTGCTGCTGACTGAGAGTTGAAAAACAGGACAGTGTGCACTGTATAATGTTATTCGCATTTGTTTCAGAAGACACCAGCTGCTTTAAGCTGAAACTTTCCCCATGTTCCTTAACAAAGGATTTGTTATCTGGAATTCTAGTTTTCACTAAAATCTAATTTTTACTCATGGTCAGGATACAGAATTTTAAAGCATCTATTTAAGTTTTTAAACGCAACCAGGTCTGAGTATCATAAAAAAAAAAAATTTCAATTCTAATATACTTTAAGGTGTCATTTATTACTGCGATGAAGCTGAATTTTTAGCAGCCATTACTCCAGTCTTCAGTGTCACATCCTTCAGAAATCATTCTAACATGCTGATTTGCTGCTCAAGAAGCATTTTCTATTATCATTGTTGAGACAGTTCTGCTTAATCTTTTTCTATACTCTTTTTTTCAGTATTCTTTGATGAATAAGATGGAAAGAACAGTATTTATCTGAAATAGAACTCTTTTGTAACACTTCAAATGTTTTCAATGTCAATTTAGATCAATCTAATCCATCTGTGCTGAATACAAGCATTTAATTCTTTCAAAAAATCTTACTGACACCTAACTTTTGAACATTAGTGTATGTTAAAAGAAAAAAAAACAGTACTGACATCAAAACTTTGTGTGAGATTTTTATTATTTTCCAGTGGTGACTACTGGATACATACACAAAACAAAATCTGTAACAGCACCGAGGACAAAAGTTGGGATAAAAGATGACTCAGAACCATCTCCATAATCTGAAATGTGTAAATTTTTTACTTCACTGAACAATTAAACCACAATTTAAAAAAAGAAAAAAACATCAATTGAGAGGGATTGAAAAAAAATCCTGAACCCTTCCCCTCCCCCAATCTTACCCTTTAGTCTGATAAATATCCAAGTCCCTAACTTCGGTTACAAAAATGCGATTTAAAATGCAAAATATTTTCAATCTATGCTTTGACTTACTGACTGAATAGACATGCATTCAACAAAATCTGAACTAAGCGGCATCACTTCACCACTTAGCTCATCTATGTTTGTCCTGTGATGTAGCGTAGTTCTGATAGAGTTGGGGACTAGCATCAGAAATAATTCAGCCATTTACACTCCTTATTTTCCCGCCTGCTGGGCTTGGCGCCTCAGCAGCACGTAGATCTTTTCTTTGATCCAGTCTTTGTTGTAGGGCTGGTAGGTTTGTGTGTCTGCCCTGTACCTGTTTAAATGACCAGAGAATAGGAAAATTATTACATTGTTCAAAGCATTTGTACCCTTGTACATGATCGATGAGATGCTGTGTTAATTTACTTACACAAGACAGCTGAGGTCAGCAAGATCATCAACAAAGTCGAATAACTGGCTTATGTCATATGTGATGGAGGGACTGTTGGGGTTCATCCTCTTCAGATGCTCTTCATACATCTTACACACTCCTTTTATTAGAGAGAAAAGAAAGAATTCCACATTAGAATTATTCATAACATTAATCTTGCCCTTTATAATCAAAAGAACTATTTTACCTTCCATGCATTCGTTAACAGACTCATAGTCTGCATATGTTCTGCCTTCTGGTCTCTTGGTGGGCTGCACCAGCAGAATTGTGTGAGACTGAAAATCAGAAGGAAAAAAGCAAGTGTAAATACATACTACATACATGTTGACTTGTGTACACATTTTAGAGAGAAAAAAAAGATGTAAAAGCTGGATTAAAAACACTGTACATATAAATACATACACCAGATATGACCCAATTAGGTGGAGCCCCTACTGCCAGTAACAGAGCTTTGACTCCTAACAGTGAGATTAATAGAGCATACATATTTTCAAATGGATGTCAACTTAATCTGACATTCAATCCAACCGTCCCTGTTTGGCATATGAACTAAGTAAACTTAAAGATAACTCGAACGTTCAAACGGAATCTCTGACATAAGACCCTGAAAAAAGCAGCTGTTGAACTCCAACCCTCCCCCAAACAAAACAGCCCAACGTTAGATGCTTCTTACAAATGCAGTTACTACGACGGGTGAAACTAAACACAAGTTTAAGTCATACTTTATATTAAGTGCTTAACTTTGTAGAGGAAAGTCTAGAAATATTCCAGCAGATTTCACAACTCGTTCATTTCGTGAATATTCGACGTTATCTCGCTACACTGCTGCTAGCTGCGTGCGTTCACTCACTTGAACATTTCTTGTCAGTGCAGCCGACGAAACACGACTTCCTGACCAGGCAAACGTCTATAACATTCACCAGAATACAAAATACAGCAGTGAAATACTTACCATATCTGGTTCTGGTAACTAAATGTCGCGATGAAGGCTGTGGTAACCGCTGACGGCTAATCACGGAGAGCAGCTACAGAAAGAACAGAAATGTGCAACGAATTATCCCCTTCCGGTAGTGGCGATGACGCGTCGGATTTTCAAAATTAAAGTCTTGTGACAAAATTGCAGAAATTGTGTGCAGTTTTAAAGTGTATTTATTTATTTATTTTAGTTTGACTGGAAATGTCACGGCACTGGTAAATATCAGCAAACAATAAGGGTTAAATTCTTAGATTTTGTTCCCTTAAAAGCTATATTTTGCGTTTGTTTTTTTTGCAACAATTTAAAATTTGATTGTGCTAGGATACAGCCAATGTACTATGCAGACTTGTTTTGCTTTTTTATTTTTTAATATCATACTTTGTAATTTTGTATTTGTTTTTTTTTAGCATGACTTTGTAACATTCTCAGGGACTACAGATGAAAAATAGCCTTTTAGGCTAACTCTGGCACATATATAGCCTAGTTATGCTTATTAATGTGCACTATTCCTGTTAAATAAACTATTTAAAAAAACTTCTACCAAGACTGTCTCACATTTTGTACAAGAGATTTATTTAGAGTAAATTTTTAGGTGAAATCATCAAGAATCAGTGTTCTTAGTTTGTGTTAACACTTTAATGGCATAGCAAGACAACTGAAGTACAAAATGTGCATAAAGTATACAATTGAAGTACAAAGTGTACAGATATAGAAACACAGAATGAAGAAAGGAAAGCTTATTTTAGCTTAATTCAGCAACAGCAATCTTATTTTCATGAAACTGGTGAAACTTCTCTATCTTGAGATTGTAATGTGTGAAAATTGTTCTTACTGTTTTGATACTGTCATGTTTGACAAATACTATAAAGTGAATGTGTTTCTCTGAACATATAATAAAAAGCTTGAGGGGGCAATTAATATTATTTTCCTCATTAAAACAGTTTAAACCCAAGATGCCTTTAATATCAGCATAAATGACTGAGTGTACCTTGAATAAACTGTTTTGTCTACATATATTTGAGCTGGATTTGTTTGTTGTGGGATTTCAATGACCCTTCTTTTAACCCCTTTATGCACGGGATCTCATTCTATTACCTCTGACCCCATTGATCCCTCTCCTGGATGTTGGTTCTCTTGGGGCAAGGCCTCTGGCAGAAGCCTTACATGACCGCTCACATTCCTCCTTGGAGACAAAGTTATTTCCATTCCCTTCGCAACCACCGAACCAGAATTGTGAGCAAGAGCCAGAGGAAGAATCAAAGTAGAAACGAGATGTCCATTCATAACAGGATCCAACTTCTCGTGCCAAAGAGCACACACTAGCAGAGGGCTGACGGACTGGACTATAATCCTGAAAACAAAAAAAGATAATGTGTTGGAAAAAGTGTTCATACAAAAAATAAAATTATATGGGAGCACTAGATGGAGCATAGAGTGAAAATCCATGAGCTGTTTTACTCTATAGGGGTAATCAGGACATCCTGCTCTTCCAAAACCATTAGCAGCTGTTACTCCATCAAGGCAGCAGCCATATCTATCAACAAACAGATACACACAACATAAATAATAGAGTGAAATATACTAATGGTCAGTTCATAGGTTGTGAAGTTTTCATTATATTGAATGGATTTAATATATTAGAGTAGAATGTCAGCAATTTACAAATTTTCTATTTTCTATTATTATGTATATTTTATCTATATGATATTTTCTATTATTATTATTATTCATATTTTATTTTATTTATTATTTGTGGTCTTTTCAGTGATTAAAGTGTATCTGTGGGCAGATCATTTGACTATATGTATGTACCTAGACCTATGACAGTCATCGTGAGCACAGCCTTCCCCACGAGGCCCTGAGGCAGCAGTGTGGCCATCCGGACAGCAGCCATAATATGACTGGGCAGAGTGCGGCCCAGTCACTGAGGGGTATGGATCGCTTGGTCTGTGAACTGTTAACAGAGCAAATGTAGAGCAAAAATCAGAACATATACAATAAAAATAAGCACATAAGAATTGGATACAGAAATTTAAAACTGCTTTCAAATCATCTACATATTTGTGACAGCTTTTTAAGCTGAGGTTGCATCATGGGTATAAGGCACAAATCCACGCAAGGAGCTTTCATAGCCACTGGGGTCCTGCACGCTGGGCACCACTAAAGCAAAGTAACACAATACAGAATGAGTCTCATCGTAGCACAGGGCGTTTTAGACTTTTTATGCCACAGTCTGTCAAATATGATGATTCCCTTCAAGTCTAATGACTGCAGAAAATTCTGATTTTCTGAATAAAGTACATGTTAAAATATAGATGCGAGCAGCAATTATCGGGGTTAAAGAACTTTAAGGCTTTTAAGCACATGTGTAAAAAGGAGTTATGTTTTATTAGGCAAGCATGTTACCACTTAGTTCATAGATGGACATGACCAGTTACAGCACTTACAGTTACATGTTTTTTAAAGTTTTTTAACAGTTACAGTGCCACCTATTGTCTGATCTCCATAAAAGTTTGCATGCTTGTTTAGAATCATATGCCACATGTGCTCACCTATTTTTGTGATGTTCTGAGTTTTCGTTTTGGAGATACGAATCTTGATCATGCCCCTTTTCTAAATGACCCCGTTATAGCTAAAGTTTAAAGGTAAAGTTCAGCATTACTTTGATAATTATTGATCTAGTGAGTCCAGAGAATTGTACTGCAGTGGTTTTCTTGAGGTTCAGCAAAAAACCTAGAACTAGTTCACAAAAGTAGTTTTTTTTTTAAAATAATCTTTAATAATGAATAAACAATTGACAGCAGTGGTCCTAGAGATAAAGTTGTTCAGAAAGAGGAGATCTATCATATGATATGAATACAGTGTGTATTTGTGAAAAGTCATGCAATATACAATCGTTTACACTCTTGAAAATGCGATTTTGCCCCCAGTGGCCGATGTCCTTCAAAATGTTCACAGACCTTTAGGGCTGTGAGTCAAACATGCCCACCAAGTTTCATTCTGATTGGCCTCTGTTAACCCCATCTAATAGGTGCTCAAAAGTCATTGGTCAATGGTGGCCATGTTTTTCGAGATACACGAACGTGCTTACAGACAGCCATGGCACTTTGGACACAGACACCGCATGTGAATTTTCAAGTCCATCGGACAAACAGATGCATAGTTATAGCCATTTTTATGTTTTTGCCCTATTATAGCACCACACAGTGGCACAGATGCCGCGATTTTACTCATGCCATCTCAGATTGAGGTCTTACATGTGCATATCGAGTTTGGTGTGACTATCTAATTCTGTTAAAAAGGTATAGACGTTTTATGAAAAGTGGCCCTGCATTTTTCGAACGTTTTGGCATCCCTTTGTGACGGTGAGTCGAAAACTATAATATAATTATAGATAAAAATAGAAAGATAGAAAGATATAGAAAGATAATTATTGATATTCACATCCAGAGAATTTTTCTGCAATGGTTTGGTTCCGATCGAGCGAAAAACCTAGGTGTTTCTGTGGCGATCAAATCCGTCATGTGTGTTTTGTTCACCTTGACCCAAGGATTTTTAATGATATAAGAAAAGCGTCTTAAAAGTTATGAGCGATTTCGTACTTTTGATTACTGTAGCACCCTCGTCAGGCCGATTGGGGCAAGCCTTGGTGACGTTGTAGATGAGACGGGTACTACCATCTCTCAAAGTTTCAGGTCTCTATGCTTTACGGTTTGGTCTGCCCAATCACTTTTATTCCAGAATGGTGACCTTTGAGAATCTTAACAGTTACAATAGGGTTTCAGTGCTATGCGCTTGAACCCCTAAATATATTAAATTAGAAAGCAGTTATTTTAAATTTTAATAATATTACACAATACAACAGTTTTCACTGTATTTTTGACCAGACAAAGCATATAACAAAACATTAATTCTTCTTTCAAAAACGTGTATACAAACACAGTCAGTGACCATGAAGAAACCCACTTTGTGCACCAGGACAGGGCTGTGTGTTGCAGTTCTCCACAGCATGAGGTCTGGAGAAAGCAGAACATCTTTCATCTGGATATTGATTGCGATCCAAATTGCGATCCACTCTGCGCTCGCGAGTACCAGTTCCACAGCTACGAGAACACTGAAGGAGACAGGGAGAGAGGTATATGTTTAAAACTGATCGGATTTCTCCTTTACGCCCTTCCTCTCCTTCCTTCTCTCACCAGGCTGAAGTCATTGATATAGTATCTAAAAACTTGGTGGCAAGCTGATCTCTGACAGGATCTGGCATCATGTGGGCGTGTGAGACCCCTGCAGTGGTGCTCAGGGATGCGCTCTCCTCTGCCCCCAACACAGAACACCTCTCGTGTCTGCTGTCCCTCACCACACGTCACCGAACACTGGAGGAAACAAGAGAATAGAACAACAATCAAAGTTAGAAATAACAGAGCAACACCTGTGTGAGAGCATGAGTCGATATTAATGAAATAACTACATACATCACCAAAGGGACCGACACTGTACTCGGCACAGCGGTGCTCGTTGCAGGCCTTCTGGGAAGCTGGTTTCCTGAGGCCTTGTGCAGTGCAATGAGATTCATCGACCATTGCTGATGTTCTCTCATTAATACAGTACACACTA
This sequence comes from Sinocyclocheilus rhinocerous, assembly GCF_001515625.1. NCBI lineage: Eukaryota > Metazoa > Chordata > Actinopteri > Cypriniformes > Cyprinidae > Sinocyclocheilus > Sinocyclocheilus rhinocerous. Next base: position 68,248 of record NW_015661872.1, on the reverse strand, counting down.
CGGGTCTGCACTCCTCCACCGCAGTGCAGTGAACACTCTGAAAAGGTGCTGTATGTGTACCTACAAACACAATCAGTCACACTTTATTTTAATTTTGAAGCACTTTATATTTGTTTTATGGCTGTTGAAGCGATTAATCACGATTAATTGATTTGACAGCCCTAATTTGTTAACATACAATATTGCAAAGCATTACACACTAAACAAGTAATGACAAGAAAAAAGAAATAGACAATATTACAAATAAGGTGTTAACTACTAAATAAAATAAGAGTACATAACTATTCAAAATGAAACAGTTTGTTTCTGTTTTCTTTCTGTTCCGCCAACAAAAATATCTCTAAATAAGCAGCAGCAGGACAATACGCAGTAGCAGTGTTTTGTTCCTGAATTAATCAGCTTGCTTGAGGGAATCGACTGCATGAATGATTCAATGACTCGCTCATAAAGACGTGTGCAGAATTCACAGCAACACATTGCCTACCAGAACACTCTCATGATTTCTGCCATATAACAATATGGTCAAATTAGCATGCTAATATGCAGTTCTGAATTCAGTATTGTTTTTGTTCTTGAATGAATCAGTATTTTGAAACAAATCAGTTGAATTATACTTGTTTTGTTCCTGACTGAATCAAATATGAGGTCTTTGAAGAACAAAAGTGGGCATTTCTAAGCTTGTGGGCGTTTTCAAACTGGTGGGTGTTTCTAAAATATTGCAATGAAAATGACACCCCTTACTTGACCACACCCCTAAACACAACTGTCACTCTGACGTGAGCAAATCAGGTAACGCAGTCGAAAACGGCCCTCCATTTTGCTCTCGCCCACCAATCTGGTAACTCCCATTACTGTCCTCCAGAGACCTATGCTTGACTGAATCAGCTTTTTAAAACAATCGGTTGATAATCATAAAGACGGTCACTTATCGCCCCGTACTGACATATCAGTGTCACCTGCAGAAAGTGACTGAAAAACACACGGTCTGTAATATAATATAATATAATAAACAAAAACAAGCAAATCAAAAACAACAGAAAGTCATGAAAAAACTGTATAAACAAAGAAGCATCTTTCAAAAGATGTATGCAAGCATACACATATACATATATTTCATTTTACATACATACACATATCCCACATGCATAAAATTGTACATAAATTACCTGTAGGTGTCCAGAAGGGCAGCAGCTCCAGTGCCATGTCTAGAGGTGACAGGAAGAGAGTGATCCTCAAAACCCACAATCTCCCCATGGCTCACCGCCTTTCAGCAAAGATAAGGGTGTTAGAATAAGCTGTTTGTGTGTGTGGTTTTGTGCTGTAGTCAGTGTACACGTACTCTGCAGACTCACTCCACACAGACGTCTCTGCGGCCCACTTGGCATGGTTTGCCGTCCACCACAGCAGGTCTGTGACGGTAGAAGAAGTTCTCTCCTCTGGGCACACACACCAGCTCACATGGGTTTGAAGCTGGGCCAAAACACAACAGGTCATGTGATTATATAAAGAGCCTCATCTTGGGACACCAGTGCACTGAACTGCCTGAGGAAGGTTTTTGACCATGAAAACATGTGAAAGCTTCCAGAATTTTCTAACTTAACAACTGATTATATCGAATTACATGTTAAACACTTAATTTCTGCACAAAAGTCTTTCACTCGTTGTCATTTACGAAATTAAAGCCCCAATTTAAGCCGCTGCGTAATAATCTTTTAAACAACAAATCATTTTTCTTAATCAGTAAATATTTTTATGTTTTTCATTTTTAAAAAATGTCCAAAAATCCTTAAAAACTGATTATTTTATAAAAGGCAAATATATATATTTTTTAATATTTATGTGTAAATATAAACAAATTTAATGAGGTTTATTATTAAAACAAGAAAATTGCAGTGGGATGAGATCAATTCATTCAAGTTATAGTCTCTGAAACCAACCTTTAATATATTAAATAAATTAAATAAATATAAATAAATAATAAATAAATATATGAAATGAAATGTATGCATTTATTTATTATTTCATTTTTAATTCAGCTACCTACCTTAAAAATAGTAGCTGTTGCAGCTCAAAAACACAAATACACTTACAAAACATCTTTAGTTCCTCATATAAAAACTGCATAATCGATAAAATGTTATTTAGTCAATGCTTTGTGTAATTTTCTACCTCCATAGTACGGCTGCCACGTGTAACGTTTTCCCTGGAACTCCATTCGGTCAAAATGAGAACACTGTTCTTCACGGAAACCTCTAGATCCAACAGGACATTCCTTTATAGAGGACAAAAGACATAGAAATGTTTTGTTTTTTTTTAAACATAGAGTTTGAGCTTTTTTTGGGGTGTTAAGTTATTTACCTGTGTGTTACAGAGTTTGTAGGACTTGGATGGTCCAACGCAATTGTGCCCACCATCCGTCCTTAATATTGAAAAATAGAGACTGAGTTATGAAGAAAAGGGTTCTTATAAAGAAAAGGTTTCAAATGTACTAAACACACACATTCACCTACCTCATAGTGTTGCAGACCCTGGTTCTCACTGCTACTCCAGTGCCACAGGTGCGGCTACAGGCTCCGTACGGGCCATATTCACCCCAGTAATCATTAGACGGCTGCCTCACCTACAACCAAACACAATATCTATCATGGTGGGGACAAATTTCAATCTGACATAGACCATACCATTTTCCATTAATCACCTAAACATCCATGGGGAATTGCTTTAGAAAAAAACATAGGCACAAAGAACACAGATGTGAACACAGATGTGAACACAAATGTAGTAGATCTGATGACTGATTTACTAAAGATCTCAAATCTGATTATAGTAGTCATTTCTGCAATCATTTATACTAAGTTTTAAGCACGTGTTTCATTTTTGTGTTACTCACACAGAGAACTGCAGAGATCAAGCACAGGATCCCAAGAAGAAAGTGGAGCATCATCTTCAAGATACAAATCATACATTATTTTAATACATTTCTACATTTTTGCTGACCACAAATTATTCAGACTTCTATGATGAATGGTCACTTACCTTCTCAGTGTGTTACTTCGAATATCCCAAGTTCACCCAGTCACAGTGAGAGAGTTGTGACACAGATGTCCATTCACTCAGGACTGAATAGCTCTGCCTTTGTGCACATGTACACAAACTTACCAATACACACTACTCATATCAGGTTACAATTAACCCCTCTTGGGAGAAAATCATGCAGGAATCTTATCATGATAAAGGGGAAATGAATCGGTGACTACTACACAAATTTAATTTAGTTTAAAACCTTCATCACACTTATTGATTACTTTGGCAAAAATGAAAAACAGATTGAGTTCTACACAACATGTTTATTTAGACATTTTGGTGTAATTTAAATCTTCATTCAATCATTTTGCAGTCTTCTAGAAGAAAGATCAAAGGTCATGTTTATATAGCATTTTTCACAATGCATTTTTCAAATCAGTTTAACAGAAAGATACAATTTGACCGTTCTAGTAAAGGAATATTTCACCCCAAGAAAATTGAAAATTTGTTTTGTGTGGTGGAAAAATTCATTTCTATTGACTTCTGTGTGAACCTATGTGCTTATGGAACATAATATAGTGCATGTGTTTTCTTGAAACTGCTGTGTAGTCACAATGAGGGATGGGTTTGGGACTTAAGCGGAAGATATATGGGTGATAAAGGGTCCACAGAACCATATGGGGCTTAGGGGAGGATAACTGGGAGACCCATAGGCATCTGCCCGTGACCTGGGTGGTCATCTAGGCCCTAAATATAGGGGGAACCGATCTTTAGAAGTATGATATAGTATTGTGTTTTTGACTTTCTGTCCATGTATGGAAAATACAGCTGTTAAGAGTTTGTAACCTTGACTTGGAGAAGAGATATAAAGCGGAGGCTTGCCCTCCCTTCCTTGTCACACTCTGCAGCGATTTGTATCCTGTATGGTGTTTGACCTTCTTTGCAAAGAATAAAACCTTTAAAAGACACTGAGTTTATCTTTGTCTCTTATGCTGATGAGAGTTATTTAATTTTACCCCAACATTTTGTTTCTACAAACACACAGCTTTTGACTTCACAAGACATTAACTGACGTACTGGAGTCATACGGATTACTTGTGGATTATTTTATCAGCTGTCTGATCTCTCATTCTGACGGCACCCATTCACTGCAAGTGGATCCATTGGTGAGCAAGTGACGTAATGCTACATTTCTCCAAATTGATTCCAAAAAACAAACAAATGCATCTACATCTCGGATGACCTGAGGGTTAGAACAGTTTCAGCAAATGTTCATTTTTGGGAGAACTATTCCTTTAAAGGGGCCAGAAGCCCAAAATATTTTTTCGAAAGAGAGAGAGAACATTATTGTATGTGTATTGTGTGACAGATCTCACAGTGAGGCTCTTTTCAATGTTCTAACCACAGATGTTCCTCTTAGTACCACTAAACATATAGTGTTAAATCATAGGGGTGGAAGAGCTTTGTGACATTCAATCCTCTAAGCTGCTATTTTAGTCCCTGTCACTTTTCAGCAACCAAAATGACAGACGGTAGCTGTCATTGTGAAGGAGAATGCAGACTCATTGTGCCTACTTTACCTACAGGATTGGCTTCACTTCCACCCCAACAACTAAGATCCAGACACCACGTATACTACTTATGGAGACAATGAAGTTGGATCAACAGGATGCATTGTTTAACAATTCGTATGGGAGTTCAATAAAATTTCAGGCGTGTCATTTTCTGGATGTTTCCTTGTATCTCATCTTAATATGCAGAGACAACTATAAGTCATTCGTATGTTGATTACCCTTAAAAAAGTGAAAAACTGTGGCTCCTGTAGTTTTATCAGAGCTGTCGGTTGAGCTTCTCAGCTTGCCTTTCTTTGGCATCCAAAGCGTACTTGGTGTCTTGGAGGTCCTCGATGGTCTCCAAGGCCTCCTGCAGCTCCTTGTCAAGGGCGTTGTATTTGTCAGTCAGTATTCTGTTCTCCAGGCGGAGCTCCATGATGTGGCGACTCAGCTCCAGGTTGTAATGGCCACAGTGCCCACGTAGCTGCTCCACCTCCCTCAGCAGGACCTCCATACTCCTCATCAGAGACTCCAGCTTCTCCTGCCGCTGCGTCATACTGTTCAGTTGATTTTTGCACTTAGGGTTTGTATAATATTCCTAAAAGAAACAAGAGGAAAAAGGATATAGACACAGGCAAACACAGACTGAAATCCTCCTACGCGTCTCTGTCTAATAGTGTCCGTTTTAAACAAATCCAGTTTGTTTAATCCCCTCCTTGTCTCACCTCTTTCTCCTTCTCCCTGCTACTCTCTCTCTTTTTTTCGTTTCTATATAGTCATCAGTGGTCTTTGGCTAATTTTGGCTTAGGTTACTGATTTTACAATGGACATCAAGTGTCAATCCAATACCTGTATTGTTTTTGTTAACTAAATCTAAAACTCCTAAAAAGAAAAGAAAAGAAAAACGTGGTTGTTAGAAAACACTCTCTGTCTTGTTAAGGTTCCAGATGTTTTCACCCTCCTTTTTCTCCCTCTCTCTGCTCTCTCTGGTATTAGATCTCTTACTCACATTCGAGCTATGCATGCGCAAATGTATACATTAGCTTCTCTTGATTCAAATGTCTGAATAAGGACATGATAGCTAGTAGGAATGAGGTTCGTGATGAAAAAATGAAGATAATTTAGCATCCTTCGCAAAAGTCTATTCCTAATATGTCCATGTTTTTCTGTTCATATGGCCATTTTATATAAACACATGTTCTTGGCCAAAGATCCTATATGTATGTCATCTATATCCTCATTGGTTAAAGGGTTGAAACTCCCCTCGACATATGCCTATATAATATCTTTGTATCTATGAATAAATTGAAGTATTGAGAATACCATTGAATGTGTGTTTTCTTGCTTCCCGGCCGTTTTATACACTTTAAGGGATTGAGAATATTCTAGGTGGCAAAGAGAATCTATAGGGACCGATTGTTAATTTCTAACAGTGGTATAAATGTAATTTCCCATCCAACATGTAATAGCTAAATATTTTATTAATATACCAGCCATATTACAAAGTGACAGATGCATTAATGGCAAAAAATACTGTAGAGTTTGATTGGATGAATCAACCACCTTTGTTATCATCAACAACAACTATATGAAAAGTGTTTTCTCCTCCCCTCAAATTAGTTGCATTGTATACAGTATTGTTGATCTCCATTGTGACAGACCTTCAACCCATTTTTGGGTTGTGAAAACCACTGATCCAAAGGACATTCTGTTATTTTCTAGATGGTAATCCTCTTTATTAAACAGAACACATCCCTAAAAACATGCATGCACACACACACACAATTGCACATTACACCTAAAGACAGGAGACCATTGGTTGATTGATGAGCAGTATCTTCTGCTCATAATGCCTAACGACGATCAGTCAAGCAAAGGTAAAAGTGCACCTTGCTAAACGTTAAGCCACTAAAATCCCTAAGGTGATTACCATGCCAACACAAGTATTTTAGCCCCAGACTGTGTGACTGCTTATTCAGTACACTGCCAGTCTTCTCACTTTAGAGGCTAATACTCTCCAAAAGATAAATCTGATAAAACCGATTTCTATTGTAATAGATGAGCAAAATGCTCATTTGTAGAGCAAGAGAATTGAGCTCGCAGCTATAAAACAAAGAATGTAACATCAGGTTAAAGTCTCATGCATAGTCTTTTAATCTGATGGCACAGTCAGGTGCACAAGTAAAGCTAGATACAAACTAGTCCAGCAAAAGTTATCAGGAATCAGAGACTGCAAACAAAAGAGATACACAGAGAGAAAGCCATAAAGACAGCTTGCCTAAATTATCACCACATTCAGCTTGTTACACAAACATCCCTGCTGCTAAAAAAAACCTAAAAAAAACAGCTGCTGCTGCTAAGAGGCTGCTGACATGTAGTACTTTTTTGTGAGTTATGGCCCTGCAATTCTTACTGTTTGTTCTTGTTTTCCCCATATGACAAAAATATATTTTTTTTTGTTTGGCATACATATATTTAAATATATACATATTTTCTATGTAAAATATTTTTAAACATATTAAAAATTTACATACTGCTAAAAAATGTATAGCCTGAATGCACTGTAAGTCGCTTTGTATAAAAGCGTCTGCTAAATGCATAAATTATTAAATAAAAATTAATTAATTCAATTATAAAAATACAATAAATAGCCTATGCCAAACTACATTCAAACATATTCCATTATTAACTTAAAAACATATATTTTATTATTATTATTATTATTATTTTATGTATGTATTTATATAGGTATATACAGTATATATATATTTAATTCAGTTTTGTATGCATATTTTAATATATGCATTTTAAATATATTATATTATACATATGTTAAATATAATATATTTAAAATGCATATATTAAAAATAAATGCATATATACATGCATAAATATAAATATAGGCCTAAATGCATATATAAAATGACTAAATATACAAAACGGAATTAAATATTCATGAATCATAAACACAAGCCATAATGCTATTATATTATGTATATTATATGATATATAATAATAATTATACAATATAATAAAATATATGCATTCATAAATCATATATCATTTCAGCATGTGGTCAGTTCTAAATATTTGGCAGTCACTGATCTATGATATTCTCTATTACAGATCAGTGGTTGCAGTACCAACACTCGGCCACTTGTGCAGTATCATAGCAACGCTATTGTAAACAATACTCTCTCATTCATCGCGCTGCGTTATATTTCGTGGAGTAGTGGTTATTAACGCAACTGAAAATGCAGCAACCCGAACCTTTTGCAGGGGAAGAGGCAGACGAATCTGGACCATCTATCGAGTCTAAAAACCCAGAGGAGAGAATTACCGCCCGTCGCCTCCGCATTGCCGCACGAAATGAGGCCAAAACACGGTAAACATTCATCTCGAGTTCATTAGCTCGGTACCTTGTTTCATTAGTTAGCAATAAGCCTTGCATTCTCAGATCTTTCGGTAACTTATTATAGATTTTTGTTTTATACGCGCAATGAAATACTTACATATTGATTTTTTTTGCAGTCAAGAGCTTGGCGAAGATTCCCAGGGAAAGGAGGATATTAAAGAAGAGATACGGAAAAGTCAGAAGGAAGTGGAGAAATGTAAAAGGGTCAGTCGTCTGCATTTAAATATATTTTTCAAATGTAACGTCTTGCTTTTCTTCCTATGTATTATATTATATTATACAGTTGGGGAGTAACTAGTTATATGTAACTAAATTACGTAGCCTAATTTATTTACAAAATAAATGTAATTGTAATCAGTTACAGTTACTGAGAAAAATGTGTAATTAATTTACAGTTACTTATGAAAATGTTAACGATTACAAAGGACGTTACATCTGAATTGTTTTTCACACAAAACCACATACAGATTTAATTGGTTTCTTTCATAAATTGCAGTGACTGCTCTAAAATATGAGATACAAATGTTTCAGGAGTTTAGGACACAGAATATGACAGATTATTATTTGATATCTGTTTAATTTCCTATTTGGGTTTATGTGTATGCTTTATTTTTTAAGATTAGCCTAACTGCTTTTCCAAGCCATTGTTAGATGCCAGCGTTTCCTTTCATAACTATGCAAAGATTTGATTTCAAAAACAGAATCACAGCTACTAAACTATTTCTTGTTACGGTTTTAAATCAGTATTTAACCTCAGAATGATCTCAAAGTAAGTCTCATTTTGTGGTGGTTGCGGTTTAAAATTAAATGATTATAACCTTAATTCAAGCGATTAAGACATATGAAAGTCTGACAGTAATCAGTGTTGAGTAATACTGTAAGGTTAAGCATGCCTGGTTTACATGTTTGAAAATGATTAACAGTTGAAAACATTAGAAATGTAGAAAAGTAATCAAAAAGTAATCAATTGTAATTAGTTACATTAATAAAGTAATTGAAATAGTTACACTACTTATTACATTTTAGATAGGGTAACTTAATATGTAATATGTAACCTATTACATTTCCAAAAGAACCTTCCCAACACTGATATGATATTATATTATATTATATTATGATAAGAAATATTAGACAAACAAATACTGTAGTTTTTAAATACTGAATATTGTGTACATAGTGTGTGAGGTAGATCAGGATTTTCACTTTTCTCTGCACTTTTTACAGCACATGACAAAATTACAAAGTGATGGTCTAGAGTTGGTGACCAACATTCAGGTAGCTGTAGATGCCAGAGATTCTGACTGGAGAACAGAGCTAGAGGAGGCATGTCGACTGAGGTACATGCAATGAAACACTTCCCTCTGTCACTATAAGTCTTTGAAATTGTATCTCTGTAAAGTTTGTATTCACACTAAAAATGTATAATTTGATTCTATAAGGAGAGATAAGCTGGAAAACGAGGCCAAGTCCAGCCAGGAAAAGTTTGAGGAGATCACTCGCAAATGGACGGATGCTAAAATGAAACAGACCCCACTGGATCTAAGAGATGCTCTGAACAGCCAGCAGCAACTCTGTGAACAGATTGTAGCGGACAAGAATAAACTGACCAGTGAGCTACAGCAGGTGAGCTTTAGTCTGCAACAAATACATGCAAAAACATATAAATGACTATAAATCAAGGGTAAATAAGAGTGTTTTTTGTATAGGAGCTGAAGGCAAGTGATGATCGCTATGTGAAGGACCTGAAAAAACAGGCTAAAGACATAGACCTGATAATTGAGAGGATGGAAGAACAGATTTCAAGTCTAAAAAAGTCATACCGAGAAGACCTGGAGCAGATTGAGGTGTTGTACTGCCTCCTGCAGGCTGGAGGCCATATGCAAATTATCACTCCACCCTCATAATATTCTTCTTATATGTTTGGTTTAATAAGAAATTAGCAACTACACTATATAAAATGGCATAGCCATGAATGCACACTATTTTGTGTAATTTATTTTCTGTGAACATTAAAGAACTCGTTTGATGAGGAGAGGAGAACGTTACTAACCAAACACAGGAAGAAATGGGGGCATCAGATGAAGGAACGAAGCGAGAAAGAGGTACAGTACGTAAAAAAGTAACACACAAGTTCAAAACACACATTGGATTGAAACCGATTTTCATGTGAATATGTTTGAACCCACTTTGACAACAGCATCTTTCTTTGCAGCTGAAGAACATGTTGCAGGGTTTAAGCCTCCTGGAGGAACATGAAGACTTGCTGCAGAAGCTGAGGGTTCAGAAAGCTGAAGAATACAACACAGACAAAATCAAAATGGATACAGAAGTACAGGTGAATTTGATATGGACTTAATTATGAGTATAACTCTGAAACTGTAGCTATATGCTTGAGACGGTAATGCTATAGGTACAAATACAAAATCTGCATTTGTGTCTATCTGTGTGTGTGTGTAGAATTTAAGAAAGAAGTTACAAGAGGTGAAGTTCAACTGCCATCTGAATGAAGAAAAACTTGATTACAAATATGAGGTGCTAAAGAAAAGAGAGGAAGAGAACACCATCTTAAAATCCCAATTGAAGAGGAAAATTATAAGGTATTATAACTTTTACAGATTAGTCTTGGTACACTACCGTTAAAAGTTTAAGGTCAGATTTTTTAAAGAAATTAAAACTTCTTTTCAATCAAAACTTTTGCTGTTTTCAACATTATAATAATACAAAATATTTCTTAATAACCAAATTAAAATAATTTCTGAAGGATCATGTGACAATGAAGACTGGAGTAATGGCTGCTTAAAAGTCAGCATTGCCATCATAGGAATATATTACATTTTAAAATATTAAAAAATAGAAAATAGTTATTTTAAATGGTTATAATATCAGTAATCACCCCACTGCAGTAAAACTGCAGTTTTAGAAATAAAATTTAAAACTGACCTGATTTTTTTCCAGAATGCAAGATATTCTCAACAACCTAAAGTCTAAATGCGCCAATCAGGAGAAGCAGTCGAAAGCAGAGGAACAATCACTGAGAAATGACTACGCGCGCATCAAACAACAGTACAAAGACATGCAGAAGAAAGCAAGGTGAGTGCACTTACTCTCATCGTGACCTAGAAAGACATTCAGACAGTCCCAGGACAAACCTTGTTTTTGTGTGTGTTTGGAAAGACACTTTGCAGCGCTGGATGCCGAGCGTTTTGAGAAGATATGGTTGATAAGTGAAGGTGAGGTAAAGGCCCTGGCACACAGGGCACTGGAGACAGACAGAATAATTCACGAGCAGCAGCTGGGTCTGGCTTGGGTGTCTCCTCCGCTCCCCTTCATGGAGCGCTCCGGTCCGATCGAACATAAGACCCTCAAGACAGCCTCACAGGCAGCTGCAGATACCCTGCAAGAGGAAACAGGAGATTCAGTGGAGGAATCTGAGGGTCTGGAGGACACTGGTAGTGGAGTGAACAGGAGAACAGTGAAGAGAATTCTGGAGCTACTGTGTGACGAATTGGTGAGTGTGTGATTGTGGCTGATTCATTAGTTTGAGATATTTCGAAAATTGTTCTTGAAAATCTTTCACGTATATTAAAAAATATATCATAATCGTAGAATATAGGGTCTTGTTATGGTCTTAAATGGGTTTACTATCTCTCATGTTGTTCCAAACGTGTATGACTTTCATTCTTCTATGGAACACGAAAGAATATATTTTATAATGTTTAAACTATTTTGTCCATATTATGAAAGTCAGTGCGGTGTAATGTTGTTTTAGACCTATATTTTTTGTGCAAAGTAAAAAACTCACAATTTTAACAATTAAAACACTCTAAATCTATAAAAGAGGGAAAGTTAAAAAGTCTGGGTATGAAACCAGCCTGAAATAGAGAAATACATGCCCAATTAACTTTTCAATGCTTTTCAAAAGTAATAAAAGAGACACTATGAATACAGGGTTTCTGTGGGTCTTAAAAGTCTTAATTTATCGTTCCACAAATTAAGACACAAAAAAATCTTAAAATTGTGAATTCATAAATTCATGGCATTCAATGTTGCAATTCTTCCTCAGTAATTTTGTTTTCCAATACAAATATCTAATAGGGAATGAAAACTTGTTTTCCCTTTCAATTAAGCTGATATTTGTTCTTGTTTTATTCATGAACTTCATTTAGATCAGTTTTACAGAAAAACATCTTATATGTCATTTTGCTTCACATAAAATGTATCTTGATTTAAGACATTTGCACTGAAAAATAAGATTAAATAAAGACAAAAAGCCTGAGGAAGAGCATACATTTTTTAGCCGTGTGATCAGAAGGTATCAGAAGGTACAGTAAAAGTTTTCTTTACTTAATTTTACCTTCATAAAACCTGCAGAAACCCTGTAAATAGTTAAAGTCCTCTTTGGAGACAGCAAAAAAACCCTAATCCATAAATCACCATTGTGTGTGAAAGTGAAACTATATCTGCTCTATCGCCACATTTTCATTTGCAAACTCTTGCAATATCTTATTCTATCTCTCTTTCTTTCAGGGTTTTCTCATAGAGAGTAAACTGCTGAAGCTGGTGTCTCATCTGGAGAAGAATGAACAGTCCCTTATAAAGCTAGATTGCATTTTCACAGTAAGTACAATTAGACCTGTGGTTCTCAACTGGGGGACAGGAACAACTGGGGGGCCTCAGCAAACTTCCAGGAGGGCCCCAAATAAGTCTATAAATTGTTCAATATAAAAAGTTAAATAAAGTGGCATAATTAAGATGCTAAAGAAATTCTAAAATAAAGATCTACAATAAGACATCTTATTTTTATTTTTTATTTCAGCAGAAATAAAGTACCTGAGGTACATATCAGCTTAGAAAGAAGGGGCTTTGAATGTTGTCTTGTACAAAGGGGAGACTTGGAGTCAAAAAGGTTGAGAACCACTGAAAAACCAGAAAGTCTGATGTCTCAGTTGATTTCTTCTTTCTTTTATGCACACAGGCAATAGGGATCGAGAGTGAGAACGATGTGCATAAAATGGCTGAGTTCTTAATGAATTACAGACAGCGCGGCAGAGAGCCGAGGGAACTGATGGAGGTAACGGTGGATCCATCACAGCTCAACCTCTCACTATGCCACTCTGGAAACAAAATTAAAAATGTTGCATTTCTCTTTTGTGTTTTTGTTAGGAAGAGGAAACAACCAACAACCAACCCTCTGACTTTATCCATCATAATGATCTACTAGTGGCTCTGAAAGATTTTACTGCCCAATACTGCAGACCTAAGTCAGTGCACTTGCATTTCAAACCTAAACGTTTCTGCTGTCATACATATTCCCTAAAATCAGCTATTTGTTGTTATGTCCAGTGATCTTCAGGCCTCACAGAAAAGCAGTGTTTTGGGGTTGGATATGAGAGATGACTCTGAAGATACAGCATACTGGGAATGCATAGCTAATGTCATCCCAGAGTCCAAACTCAGGCTCTGGAGTGCTCTAGATACAGCTCTCAACAAGTACCAGTAAGTGTGCATTTTTGTTGTCAATAATTATAGCATGCTACACCCAAATTAAAACCTTGATTTGGACTTAGAGAAATTAACATTAACAATGATGTTTTATTCCCAGTACTGTACTGACTGAAAGGGCTAAGCTTCTGGCAGAAACACAGAATGTTCAACAACAGAATACTGAGCTCAGACAGCTGCTGCATCTTTATACAACCTCCAAGGTGACTGTCTGAGTGTTACGTGATATGTTAAAGTTCAGTTTGGTTGTTCTCAAATCATATAACTTGATTTCTCCTGATAGGCCAGTGCTGAGCCGGAGATGCAACCCACCAGGATGTGATATACTTAAAAAAAATAAAAAAATATTTAGTCATACAGGTGACAGTGTTTCGCAGATCTGTTTCATCATAATTTTTCACTGTTGCTCAGCCGTCTCACAAAAGATTTTCACCGTTGGTCTCTTCTCCCTTTGTCCTTAGTAGGTAGAATTAACTGTGTGAAGATGAACGTGCTCCCTAAATTCTTATATCTTTTTCAATGTATCCCTATTTTTATCCCAAAGCCCTTTTTTGTTACACTAGATAGTTCTATTTCTCAATTCATATGGAATGGCAAGACTCCAAAGATTCGAAAAAGTATCTTGCAGAAACCAGGGCATTTGGGTGGTCTTGCCCTTCCTAATTTTCTGTTTTATTATTGGGGAGCGAACATACGGTCCTTGCTACACTGGATTAATTCAGATAATTTGAACAGCCCCGCCAGCATGGTTAAACATTGAGAATGCTTCTTGCAAATCCTCTACATTGAACGCTCTTTTATGTTTTCCAATCACACTCTCTCCTTTGAAATACTCGGATAACATAATAGTGAAAAATAGTCTCAAAATTTGGATTCAGTTTCGACGTAATTTTGGCCTTCAAGTTATGCCCCTGTCTTCCCCGATACATTTTAATCCGTTGTTTCTCCCTTCTACCCTGGATGGTGCATTAAGGAATCAAGGTGTCCACTCTGTAGCTGATCTTTACATCGAAGGCACATTTGCCTCATTTGAACAGCTAAATGTTATGTATAACATTCCGAGAAGCCACTTTTTTAGATTTTTACAACTTTGTTCATAAAAAATTTGCAATTTTTCCCAACGCCCCGCCTTCGTCTACAATTGATACCATCCTAAGTTTTGATGTCTGTTCTAAAGGCTGAATTTCTAAGTTAATTGACACTTTTGCCACTTTACAGTCGTTCCCCGTTGATAATTTGTGTATCAGTTGGTCTTCAGACCTCAGTATTGAAATAGACCAGGAAACATGAGAGGAAGTGCTGGACAGGGTCTATTCCTCGTCTATCTGTGCACGCTATTGCCTTATTCAATGTAAGGTGGTTCATAGAGTTCACTGGTCAAAATGTAAGCTTGCACGGATTGATCCAACCATTGACTCAGAATGTGACAGGTGTCACTTAGGTCCAGCCACATTAACCCACATGTTTTGGACCTGTCCAGCTCTTTTCTTTGTTTTGGGGGTCAGTATTTAATTCTCTCTCAGCCATTACATCTGCAGACATACCACCATCACCTATCATAGGCCTCTTTGGGGTGTTACCTGGTGGTTATCTACTGCCCACTCTCTTTTCTAATTTTGTTGCTTTTCTCACATTGCTTGCTAGACGTGTAGTCTTATTAAACTGGAAGAGCCCTCAGCCACCATCTCACACACGCTGGATGAAAGATGCCCTATATTTCATGAAACTAGAGAAGATTAGACACTCTTTACGGGGGCCTAACAGTACTTTTAGTAAAATTTGGAAGCCTTTCCTTGCACATGTTAACACTCTCCAGCTGGAATCGGTCTGATTAACCCTCCCCTTGATAATATACATACTCGCTGGTTGATTAGTTTGTAACCCTCTGTAACCTTTAAGATTTGTTTTGGGATGTATATATACATGTAGGTATTTTTGTCTATCTTTTTATTTTATGTGCACTTGCATGTGTACATTTATATACATCTCATTCTCATCTTAAATGATATTTTCCTTTTTTTTCCGTTTTGTTTTGGTATCTGTATTGTAACCCTCTGTCAATGTCGTCCTTCCGTGTGATTTCTTGTTTGTAAAATGTTTAAAATTAAGAAATAAATCATAAAAAAAGAAAAAGAAAACAATGAAAAAAATCTGTATTTGCAATCTAAATGCATTTCAGCACTGCAATTGAAATTTTCAAGCTTAAGTTAAATTATGGGGATCGAAATAAACCATATTCAATACAAGAATCTGAAAACTTTTTTAAAATATTAATTGCTAAGCATGTAACCAGTGCATGGATTGCAAAACGAATTGGTCTTTTTTAACAGGTGATACAGCACTGCAGTTTCAACACTAGATGGGGATGTTGCGACAAGCATAACTTCTAGTTGACTGTTTTGCACTTATTTATATTTATAATTCGTAATATAAACATAATTCATTTATATGTATGAGTTAGTGTAATAAAAAGAGATCATAATGAATTCCCCCCAATCTTACCCTATATGTTAAGTGAGATTGGACTTCAAAAGACGGAAGCGCAACGGTTAAAGACGTCCGTTTTAGCGCATATTTACTCAGAAGAGCTATGGAGAAGAAGTGGCATGAAGAGGAGACTTTGAAGACTTTCTTTACAGACTGCAGTCCAAACATAAGTAAGTTTTTATCACAAATGACCTTTAAATTTGAACATGTGCCCAAACTAAATTGCAGTTTTTTTAAAACCATATAGCATAAAAAGTTACGGAACTGCTTTCAGAACAAAAGCATTGTTCAATAATGTGAGGTTGAGTAAGATGTCACATTATTTTATTACTAATTAATTAGGCCTGGTAAACATTACATTTAGTTTATTAATCAATATGACATAAATATTAATATAAACATTACATTTATTAGTAATTAATTTATTAGAGTGTTTTGCCCAAACAACTGTTCTGATATTTTTCTGTTATTTTGCCTTATGAATTGTTTTGTAATTCATAATCGTTTTACTGTTTATTTTTGTCTGTAAAGCATAATGGCAGATTCTATCATGACAACTTACCCCATAGTGTGTCCTGCTTTTGGAGCAAATTGTCACAATTGGTCAGCATTCTTTCAATAGCTATCCTGGGCTATAACGTTGGAAATAGATCTAAAAATGCATATGTAAATATTCACCGATGCACAAAGTGTGACAACTAGCCCCCGGTCTTCTCTTCTATATTTTTTATTAGTCAAGGCAAGGGCATGCTATCTATCTATCTATCTATCTATCTATTTATTCATTTTCAGTTGACCTGTGGGAATTCCCATGGACTTGTTCCTTGGACAGTAACGCCTCAGAGGCGAGTGAGGAGACGGAGATTGCTGTGAATATCGGTGGTGTCAAGCACATTCTACACTGTAAAAAATGACCGTGAATTTAACGGTAAAAGACTGTAAAAATGCTACAGTAAAAACCTGTTAAATGGTTAACGGTAAATTCCCCTACTATATACGGTGAAAAACTGTATTGGGCATTACATGTATTGGACATTAATTTTTAGGTCGTATACACTTTTTGGAAGTGAAAAAGACTGTATAATTTACAGTGAATAACCGTAAAATGATATTCCCAGAATTCTCTGCGTTACATTTCAAATTTGATGTTTTTTTGTTGAAATAACTGTTTCATCAACTTTTTTCTTATC